>NC_083468.1:16624163-16839163 GCF_030014155.1 Tachysurus vachellii | reverse complement strand
GCTCCACTGAGACTCTGCCTCTGCCAGCAGCCTCGACATCATCAGACTCTATTTGGGCTTGTTTTCCTGGATTATACATTAATGCAGCCAAATACACTGCACCAAACATCTGTGCCAATAGAGCTTGTGCCCATACACATGATTTACTAGCCAAAATGCTCAACTTTGTTTCTTTATTTAAAAGCACAACAACAGAGATGCAAAAGGCCAGCTGTCTCTTTCAAATGGAAAATCTCTGGCATCTGTTTAAGCCAACAGGCTGTATGTCAGTCAATCAATCATGTTTAAAAGTGGTCAAATGTCATCTCTTATATGAGAAATTTTCAAATGATTAAACATTTAAACTTAATCACATATTACCAGTAAGATGCTGGGTTTGGAATGACAGAATCTGAGCTTCTCTGATCTCTGTCCTTGGCCTTGATGATATTATGGGAACTGCTTTACCAACCTAACTGGGTGCAGTGAGCAAGCAGTTGATGATAAAGATGATACCAGCCAGGTTGCACAGCTGGCAGTCACTTCAAACATGAAGAGGAATAAAATTCCCTATACAACCTTAGTGGCACAGGCCCACAGTATCTCCACAGGCCATAGATTATTAATTTCACTCTATCTGACTCACTCAGTGATTTTTACAGTTATAAATCCAGTATTTCTATCATAAATATCATAATTGTACATTCATGTTCATGTTACGAACACAACAATGACTTAAAGTTCCTTGAACGTGGCTTACTGTCTTACCATCTGAATTTTTGCATTGCTTGTCCATGTGGTTTTCATTTGGATTTGGTTTCACCACACCTCTCAAAACATGTCATGAGATGTGATGGCTATTCTAAATTGTCCCTAGGCATGATTAAGTTTCTGACTTGTGCATGGTGGCCTATAAAGAACTAACATATTAACCATGGTGTATTTCAGCCTCCTTCGCAGTTTTCCCATGATAGTCTCTGAATACCACACAACAAGGATAAGATGATTACTGGTGATGAATGAATGGTCATGATATTCTCCTTTTATTATGATTAGGACAGCAGTGAATATTCAGCCAAGTATTTACACTATTACTTAATAAACTGAAACAATTTGTTTTCCCTTCCAAGCATACTGAGGGCTCTGCAGGTCTGTATGGTTTTGGATGGCTGGGTATTGTACTTTATAACTCTGAACACTGCTAATAGTATTTTGTACACTAATAAATGAACCAGTGTGCTCCCAGTTTGTTGTTAAAACATCTTACTGTTGACATCTCTGAAATCATGCTGTCAGTCTGGGAGACTCCATATGAGCTCTTCCATCCCTGACTGGTCCTCTCCTGCTGTCTCTGCTGGCAGCCTTCTCCTCATTATCACCTACATCTATGTTGTTAATCTTGTAATTAGTACCTGTAGTCCCGGTACTAGGCAAATATTGAGAGTTCCTTGGAGGACTTAGTCTTTATGTTCACAATTATTATTGATGTAATGGCCACCATACAGTATGTAGTCTATTCTGTTCTTGATCTATTTTGTTCTTTGTATCTTCCTAGTGAACTATAGCTATTTAATTAACACATGAATCTCTAATGGTCCCCTTCTGTATGAGTCAAAAGTAACAGCCATTTGGCATGGTTTTTAGTACAATTTTTCAAAGCCAAAATTCTGTGATTAAATTGAAAATCTTTCCCAATTTCATTTACCTTGTTACATTTTACTCAGAAAAGTAAAACTTTTGATTGTTTTATTCATTTCAGTTGGAAGTTGCATGTAAGTTACAGTATGCAATTTTTCCATTCAAGTAATAACAGTGAAAAAATATATCTCTAAAGTGGTGGTTGATTATTTCTTCATCAGTTGAATTTGCAATCATGCTACAACAGCTGTGGTTGGTGTTCTGTAAAGTGATTTGCAAAGACTTAAAATGGAGACCGGACTTTTTATGTATGTGTTTATTGTGTTTACTTCTAATTGTAGTCTCTCAATTCACCACAAGCCTGACTAAGGTATAGTGGTTGTGGAATTACTGTAAAATGAATGCATTTAATAACATAAGCAAGGTACAGCTGCAATTTGTGTGTAATTATGAGTTTGTTAGAGTTAGTGTTAGCTCATTGGCCACAGTGTCAGTAGTTTTGTGGTTATGCATGTCCAGTGCTCATATCCAAACTCAATAAGCTCTTAAGCCGTTAATTAATATACTAACTACTGTATACACACGTGAATCACACACAACGATTATTCAGCTTGCTTGTGTTACATGCACAAAAAACAAAAAAATTCCCCTTGAAAGGACTTTCGATGTTCCAACCTGATATGCCAAAGTTCTTATTGGACACTGTATATAGGTTGCAGTTTTGTCTGCAAAATGCTTTCCACCTGCTTTTCTTTTCTTTATCCTCCTTATGTTACAAACATAGTTTTGTGTATTTTCAAAAAGCTTTATTAATATAATTTGCTATGAGTCTACATCTTATGATGTACAAAGATACACCTTCTCTGATCTAGCATGCCCTAATGTGTGGCCCTAATGGTCTGATGTGCCAACATTCTGTGACACCTTTATCTCTATCTCTGTGTAATTAATGCCTAAGGTGACTCATCCAATTCACAGTATCGTGAAGTGACCCATGACTCAATTCCCCATGTGTGTGTGTCCACATTCACCTCCACCTCTCCTGCAGCCTTTGCCATCACCTGGTTGGAAAGCCAGGCAGGGGCACCTTAGCCCCACCAAGAAGTTTTTTCTTAACCTTCTGAATTTTCTTGTCCTGTTGTGAGGAATCTATGGCGTTTTCACACTTTGACTGAAAGCTTGAGGTCATATCTGATATGGGGTTCGTTTTGGGGAAGGTGTCACCATTGCAGTTTTATACTGTGTGTAAGATCTTTGCACAACAGAGAGCTCATCTTTTCATTCATTTATTTATTTATCATCAGTAATCTTGGTCATGATTACTGATCTGGAGCCTACCATAAAAACAAAGGGTGTGAGTCATGAGCACACTACGGATGGGATGCTGGTTCATCTCAGGAAGCTGAACTGAGGTGATTTTTCTGTACAAGAAATTTTCCAAGATGGAGAAGAAACCAAAGAAACTGGGGTAAGTAAAGACACAGGAAAACAGGTGAAACTCTAGACAAATATTACCCCAAACTCAGTGCAACATAAATGCTGCTCCACAATGCCTTTATTGGACCTTATGAATGTTTAATTACATTATTTATTAAATAATTATTTCTCTAGTGTGTAGGTGGGTATGATTGTGAAATTGTGGGCCTCTTTTTTTAGTTCAGTCCACCCACGTTCTATGGGATTCAGTTCAGAACTCCTATATTTTCATTTTGTTTTCTTTAAGGCATTTTGTTTGGAGGATGTTTGTCCTGCAGGAAGATCCAGACATTCTCATGTATTCGGGTTTTTCTTCAGTGTTTCTAGATAATCCTCCTTCCTTATGATGACAGCACTTTACTTACATGCACGCAACCTGTTTCATGCTAAATAAACACGTTGCTGCCAGCCTCATGCTTCACAGTTCTTCATATAAAAAGCCTCACTGTTTTTCCACAATGCTGATCATTTTGGCGAAACAATTTTTCCTTTTATCTGACCAAGTGTCGCGATGAGGCAAAGGTGAGTGAGGATCCAAATGCAGTTCACACTTTTAATAAACCAACACAAGAAACAGGCAAAACAGGGCAGAACACTGATCAAAACAAAAACCAGGAACATAGACATGAACACACCAACAACGACCAACACCAGGGCAGTGAACAAACAGAGTAGATATAACAAACAGGAACCAATCACAATGCAGAGACAATCAGAGACTAAGACGATACACCTGGGGGGGGAGATAGAGCGCAATTAGTGTCCATGGTAACAAATGAGTGGGCAGAGCAAACAATTAACAGCAAGGCAGACAGCAGACAGCAGACAGAAACAGGGCAAAACAAAGACATACTCATTACACCAAGAGATTTCTTCTGAAAAAGGTTACATCATGCTGGTGATGCTGGTGGCTTATTATGCTGGTCATGGTGTAGGGGCTTTTTCCTTGTGTGACAGATGTCAGTTCCTTCAACGGTTCTTTTGTTGATGTCTTGGAATTCAGGCCAACATTTGGTTATTTCTAGCAGTTACTTTTGGCTTCCTTTAAAAATTGTGCAGTTTCTGTTTGGTTAGATTTCTATATTCGCATACAATTGTTTGTACAGATACTTCAGTATTACCTTCCTTTTTTAGAAATTGTTCTTTTTTTTAGAGTTTTTTCTGAAGTCTTGGCTGAATTGCTTGCATTTTCCCATGGTATCAAATATTTATGTAAATGTATTGCCTCAACCATATATAAAAATAATTATCTTAATATTTTTTCACATGATTTATGTAAGAGGCATTAATTTTTTTCATCTGACAAATCCTGCACAATGTGCTGCGTGACTTGCTGTCCAGCCCCAGGAAGGCATCACTTTTATATAAAGTTTACTTGAAGTGAATCCACAGTTACTATTTTAAGGTTGACCAAAGATCAGCTCTAATGACTTGAAAATGGCTTTATTACTTGACAAATTGTACTGTGTTTGCAGTGTATCTTGGGTTTCAAAAATAATCTTGGGTTTCAAAAATAGAGCAAGTCTACCATATATTGCAGCATGTTTATAAAATACTATGACCACTTATACTATCTCTGAACAAAAGAAATAATCCACTGTTACTAAGTCTGGTGTAATTACGGCACTTTGTCTAGTAGTTGAAGTTATGCTTGGAGCACATTGCATGAGTGAAATTTGCCCAGACAGTATAATCCAACATCTAACAGATAGAGATAAGCATACACTCACACTTACACAGCACACTCAAGCACACACACATACAGATTCAATGCTATTAAAGGTGTCACCGTGCTCACATTGAATAAGGCTGTCAGTCATTGAGCCTGAGAGTGAATATGAAACTGAATGTGTGTGTCTTTCTGTTGCTTGACGTCAGCTTCAAACACATTTCTCTTCAAAATCGTTCACTTCATTTCCTCATTTCCTTCTCCTGCTCCCTCCCTGCACTGCCTCCTCTTTCTTCTTTTCTTCCCTCCAACCTCTTTCTAGCCTGCCAAAATATCACAACGCATTTTCTTCCCTTTTTTGTTTTACGTGCTGTGTCATTGATCAATGCGGTCCAAATGCCAGGACTCCATCATGGTTACAGCGTGTGATAGCGGTGCTCGGCTGCGGCCCAGTGAAGCCTATCTGTTCCATCTCAGTCTCTCGGGCGAAATGTCGCTCCAGGAGCGAGATTGAGGCTAAACTAACATATGTCAGCCGTCCTGTCATCCCTCGTTGGGCTGCCTGCCGTGGGGTGTGTGTCTGTGTGTTTATGGAGAAGCAGGGTGATTGGGGATGATTTGACAAGCAATGCAGTCATGGCTGCATGCTCACAGAGGTTAAAGGGTCTAAAGGCCGTGTATTTATATGTTCATGAGGCATATGTAGATGAAAGGTGAAACGGTAAAGAGTAACTATTTGTGGTGTCCCCTCCTGGCAGTAGTGCTAATCACCCTCCCTGTGGCATGTGGCATGTACCCTGCCGATTAAACATGAACTCTGGAATGGGAATAAGAGTCAGGATCTGTCTAAATAACACTGCATCTGGCCTGCTAGAAAGAAGCAGCTTTTACATTCAAGCAATAACAACCCTGAACTGCATGAACTGCCATGTGATTGACAAGCTCCTCAAGAGCTGTCTATGATTAGCAAGAACAGCAGCAAAACAACGCAGCTTTCCTTCTGATGCCGTAATACTGACAATACTGACTGAAAAAAAAATTTTGATCACACTTTTGCTACTCAATATGTGTGTTGAGTACTAATTTTGTTCATCCTATAAAGTTATTACCTAGTGTACCTGTTAGATATGCCTTGAGAAAATTGACAAAAATAAATTGTTAGCAAAAACATATGGAGAGCCGAGCTCACACTTTGGCTCTGTGTTCCCTGGGAAAGAGCCATACAATACAGAGCAAAGCAAATAATTCTTCAGCAGATTAGAATTGAATTTCAATTTCCTAGGAAAACGGCACTCTGCTCTATGTCAATATGCAGCAAGGCTCAGTTTTCCCTGGGAGACTGACATGCAACCTGCCTTCTGGTCTCAGCTATAGAGCCAAATAATACAAGGGATCCCTTCTTACGCACATACTATTTGTCTGTTTTTTTTTTCTATTAGTCCAAGGTGATGAAGTTAATTGAGACATTTGCTTTTGTATTTATAGACTGACCTGGTATATTTCCCAGGTAGATGTGTGTATTTTCCAGAATGATTTTATAATTGACATTTTGTTTTTCCAGCTTTTAAATATCACGCTTTTATGGATCTAATCTAATTTATTTCTATTATGACATTGATTAAAAATGAATTTTATATTTTATCTATTTACGTATTTAATTATTTATATTTACATTTTATTCATATATATATATATATATATATATATATATATATATATATATATATATATATATATATATATATGTGTGTGTGTGTGTGTGTGTGTGTGTGTATATATATATATATATATATATATATATATATATATATATATATATATATATATATATATATATAATATAATTAGAAACATTTGCATACTTATCATTGACCAAGCAAGAAATAGTCTTACCTCGTTAAAAAGAAACCTATCAGCCATTTATTTATTCATTCATTCATTTATTTATTTATTTATTTATTTATTTGTTTATTTATTGTGAATATCTACCCAAACTAACCTTGAATACTATACAATGCAGCATAAGTTGATATTGGCCCCATCAATTATTATCTAATGTCTCCTGCTACCTGCTGATAAATTAGGGGTATTTTCTTCTTTATTTTGTTGTGTGTTGTGACCCTCATTCTCTGACAGTGCTCTTATATCTCCTACTCCAGTGGGAATACCGCTTGCTGCATTACGCTCCAGTTTTCAGATGAAGATGTATCACAGGTGACCTCGTAACTGATGGGAGCAGTGTAGAGATGCAAGAAGCATAACTCCTTAATGCCCCTCTGCTATCATTTTATACAAAAATGTGTGTATGTGTCATTGCAGATATGTATGAAGGAGTGCATGCATTTGTCCTTGTATAAGAGTCTGAATCCACATGTGTCTCTGCCAGGTTTTTATTTTTTTACCTGTAAGTACCTGGTTGCATCAATTTGTCCATAATGTGACTGTGCATGCCCATGTATGTGACTCAGGAAATTAAAATGAGCCAATCCCCCTTTGTGCATAGTTTTAAAACTTAGGAGTTCCTTTTGATAGACTATCGACTCTAAGTTGGATCCTACTGTATACTTGAAGTGAAATTACTGATATTCTAGCTAATCAACCTACCAGCATGATTTTGTGATGTAAGAGAAAACTGCATTTAAAATTTTTTTTACACAAATTTAATCTCTTTTAAACAAAAATATTCATAGCGTAACCCAAGATCGTGTAACTGTACACGAAAAGCAATTTGCCGCAATAAAATGCTCAGGGTGACTTATACAACAATTGATTTTTTTTTTTTAAAGTTAGATGGTGCAGTGGCAAAATGTTTGCCCTATGTTTACATTTCCAGCATTTGGCAGACACCCTTATCCAGAGAGACTTACATTATCTAAAAAACCTTTATACAACTGAGCATTAAGGGCCTTGCTCAGGGGCCCAACAGTGGCAGCTTGATGGACCTGGGATCGAACTCACAACCTTCCGATTGGTAGCCCAACACCTTAACCACACACTAGCACCACACACGTATGCTCCTACAGTATATTGAGGAGATTGTGTGGTTGAATCCTGTAGAGGTCAAGCATGTACAGTGAAATACACTAAATGACCAACAGTATATAGACACTCCTCCTTCACACCCATATGTGGGCCTTCACCAAAACTGAAATATAAGTGAGAATCACTATTAAATAGCCTGAGATATCAAAGAGAAACCTTTAAACAAAGATTCCTGTGTCTTCTCAGGTCTGGGATGTTCCTGTCTAGTTCACACACTTCATACCTGCACAAACACACACACTCGGAGGAGAGAGGTAAGGGTGAAAAAGTTAAACAGCAAGAGCAGGAATTAAGGAGATGTAGGTGTACTTTGCAATTAATGGTGAGCTTTGAGCAGGTTGGTCACTGGAGTCTTCGGTGGGATTTACTGGATTGCTTTTTCTACTTTTCTGGAATAGTGCAGAATTGACCATGAGAGATTAATCTGAAGGATTTTTGTTTGTTTGTTTATTTGGGTAGATATTCAATTATGCATTTACTTAGTTTGTTAGTAGGTTATTTAGGTTCTGTGGTTGCTTGTTTGGAGAAGTTTGAAGGAGTGAGTTATTACAACGATTTCATATCCTAGTGCTTTCACTTTTCATATAGTGCATGACTGCTTGTTTATGTGTTGTATTCTTGTTTAATTGGCTTTTAAATTGGAGGAAGTTATATTTATTATACGTATACTATACATATAGTTTGCAAAATCATGTATAGTATATCTCTAAAACTGTGGAGTCTTGTGTCATTTTGGATGATAAATTGGAAATACATCTGAACATTTAATGAAGCAGGCTTTAATACGTCATTTTCCTAGAAGATATTTATCAAAGACAATTTTCTGTGAAGCATTTTGCTCAACCTGGTTGCTCATTTTCAATGTCACTCAGAAGTCATCTTCCTAACAGTTTTAAGTGGTTCTTGGCTACTTTTAGTGATAAATCTCTCTCTTTTTTTTTTTTTTTTTTTTTTTTTTTTTTTGTGAAAACTTAGTACCCGAAATGGCAACAATTTTCTGTAACATCCACAAATCAAAACAACATATACATATTAAACTAATGCTTTGATCATAACTGATACTTAGTGAAGCGTATGCATTAACATGCATACTGTACATAAAAAGCCATAATGGTAATAGTTAAGTGTTTACATCATTATGTTTTATTAATATATTATATATTATATAGAATATTATATATTCTGTTTATTAATATAACCTACAGTTACATTGTCTGTTTTACACAACGTAGGTAAAAACAAGTTTTAGGTTATTTAAGAAACAGTAAGAACTCTAAGTTTCTTGCCCCCTTTTTTGTCATTCCTGCACCTTGTAGGACTTGTGACAAGATTTCGTTGATGTGATCAAAGTGTGGACTTAGAGGAGGACCAGAGGAATTAGGAAGCTATTTATGACCAAAGGAATTCAGCTCCCTTGAATAACACCTGTGACCACAGTGATAATCTAAGAGAATTATATAAATGTCATCTTGTCCTGGTGTACTCTTTATTCTTATTCCATTAATATTCCACACTGTTGGCCATTTTGCCTCCATCCTTTCAGATGTGATGTCAAACCTTACTGGTTCCTTTAATAACTGTGAGCTGTTCTAGAAAGAAACACTGTTTTAGTAGAATATGTTTCTCTCTCTCTCTCTCTCTCTCTCTCTCTCTCTCTCTCTCTCTCTCTTTCTCTCTCTCTTTCTCTCTCTCTCACACACACACACACAACACACCACACACACACACACTTTTACTTTTTCTTTGTTTGAAATACCTTCTTTGCTTTCCTTCATTAAAGCTGATGTGTTATGGATTCTTTTGCTTGCTTACTTACTGTGTGTGTGTGTGTAGTATCCTTCTGTGCACTGTCATGTTAAAGAATGAACAGATAAGATAACTGTGCTTTTTTCTTTCAACATATGAGAGTTGGTTTTTGAGCCTTGGTGTCAAACATGAAGAAGCAGGCCGTGAAGTAATGAGGTCGAATCGGAGGAGGATAGGGCGGTGAATGCCGCCACTCAGAACTTTTCAGAAGGTGCTAAGAGAACATGTAGGTGTGTGTTAGATTCAGGTGGAGGAAAAGGTGTTAGCAGACAATATAAGAGAGAAATGTGTGTTTGGAAGAGTGATAGAGAAAGTGTGTTTGAATGCAAGCCTGTTTTTAGAGGTGTGTTTTGGCTCTGCCTAGTGAGAGGAATGTGAGTTTTTGTCTTTCTTGAAGTACGCAGAAACTCTTTGGCATGCGGAAACACAGCGGAACAGTTCCTTATAGAGCTTGTCTATTTTATAATTCCTGAAACATTACCGAGTTGTCATGACCGCAAGAAGCATGTCCATGAAACTTTATCCAAGTCAAATTCTTCATTTACTTTTCTATTGATGAACAACCCTGAGAAAGCAGCGTAGCTCATCAATAGAAACATTCACTTAAATGGTGGACTGCTGACGTCCTTGGAGTCTACACAATACCCATGCTCATGTCTTTTCACTTTTCAGCTGAATATTATACACCCACACACTCATCCTGTCCACAGTCACAATGTGTATACACATGTACACATGCACACTAACTACAAACTGTGAAAAGAGGCCTCACCTTGTCCATATCAGCGTTCCTCAATTATAAATTCTGTTGTGCGTAACCTTATTGGGTCAGGAAGCCTACATTTATCTGCATAAGCCATGCTAATATATTCTGACTCAAAAGGACCAGACTAGAGGTGATGTTTCTGCATCCTTTAATCAGCCTTTTATATAAAGGAACCAGGAAATGTTTGAACCGATACAGGTGCAAAATGTGTGTGTGTGTGTGTGTGTGTGTGTGTGTGTGTGTGTGTGTGTGTGTGTGTGTTTGTGCGTGTGTGTTGACTTGGTGACATGCCCAGGGAATAAAATGATCAAAGGAAACAAGGCCTTTCTTTATGGATCACTCTGTCTTTATTGTGTTTATTGTCTGTGCTCCAGTGGGGCTGAAACGCACAAGCCTTGTCAATTAAAACCCTCTGTCAGTCCTCAACGCAGATAAAATACTTCTTCTTCTGAAGGCCATGTCATGCATTCACTTGAGTAGAAGTGTGTCTGGAGAGAGAGAGAAAGAGAGGTATATTGAGTTTTATTGGTCTATCCAGTACATCCTAAAATTCCTCTACTATATATAAAAGAGCTATACAAACAGGTGCCCTTTAAATAATCTGAAAATAATCTTTAATATTTGATGATTTAATATTTTTGTCTCATTATGGTAACATTTTGTCTGTGTTACTAATATAATTGTAAAATTAGGAACCAAAGCATTCAACCAAAACACTCCCATATGGCTTCCTTCTGCTTTCTGTACTATAATATAGAAAGTCATTTGGGAATAATCCATTGAATTGACTTCCAGTTATTTGATATGCTAATTTCCAATTATTTGGAAATACATGTAAATAAATCCCCCCTTTTCAGTTTATTAGCATGTGACTCCGAATTTGAGATTACTATTTAAAAATGTTTTGTTTATATATATATATATATATATATATATATATATATGCATGTTTTCCTCACACCTCTGGGATTGGGGGTTGCATGTGGAGTTCTCCCTTTGCTTAGGGGATTTTCTCCAGATTCTTTCTCCAGTCCATAAACATTTTGTAGGCTGATTGGCATCATCTCTAAATTGTCAGTGTGTGTAATTGTACCCCATGATAGCACCCATGTCTTGTTCCCAGGTTCCTCTGTATCCCTCTGTAGGATAAGGAGTACGGAAAATGTATGGTTGTTTGTTATTTCAGGGTAGAAATTCTGTTATGATGAGAAAGGTCAGAAGAGAATAGCCAGATTAGATGGCCAGATGGTGTTCAAAAAAGCATCTCAGGAAACATTACTCTGTAAACTGAAGGCTCTGCAACAGCACACCAGAAACCAGTAAAGACCAGAAGAGGCTAGTAATATATACTTTCCCAATGTGTATAAATCAAACTGAAGAGTTCATCGTGCCAGTGTTAGTCTTTTGATAGTACTTTTAGATATGTAGTTCAGAATAAATTAGCCTGGATGTTAACAAAGTGTAAAATATGCATAATTTTAAAGGTCTTCAACATCCTATACCCTCCAGACAACACTACAAAGTCACATTGGATCTTGTTACCTCTGCAGAAAACCAAGCACTTTATTTAACATAAAGCATCACCTGTGATTAAGCATGGTGGCAGGAGTGTGATGACTCAGGAGTACTTTGTTGATTATGTAATTAATGACTAAAAAGCTAATTGTGTCCAACATCATATAATCAAAAAGACTTTTGTGACCTTCTTACATCAAGGGCTAGATGCACAATGCACAAGTCCTCATTATCATTGTTAGAAAAAGGGTTAGTTTTAGTGTCATTTAAATCTAATCCACTAAGTCCACTAAGATGTCCTGGATAACATGAATTGCTTTTAATGGAATTATTGGATATGGGACTAGTTTCATGGATGTTTGAACTTTTGTGTATGTGTGAATGTGTGTATAACGATTGTTGATGTGGCATAATGTGGTTTTAATTGACTATTGGCATTTTGATCTAGTTATATGGTTGAACTAAAGTCTGTCTATACACTCCCATTTGAAAGTACTGGAACAGCCAGTCTATTGTTTTTGCTATACACTGAAGACATTTGTGTTTGACATTAAAAGATGAATGGGAGATAATAGAGCAGAATGCCAAGTTTTGCTTCCTGATATTTACATCTTAATGTGTTGAACAGCACAGAACAGGGCACATCTAGTGGCAGACAACCCAATTTTACAGATAGCCTCAAGGGAAATAGCACTTAATATTTGTTTGTATATTCTCATCTGGCATAAACTATGTACCAAACCCATATACGATTGGATGATCTGCTGTGGCAACCCCAATGATATTTTTTGTATAACTCTTGCTTGCAATATCTGCATCAAGCTGCAACCCAGTGACATACTGTAACCAAACTGTTGCATTCTTCTATTGTGATGCTTTTCCAGGCTTGAAGCATTGCTTCTGTCAGTTGGTGTTTGTTTCACAGTTTTTCTGTCCAGGTATCCTCTTCAGGAGGTTAAGTTCTGGTGACTGACCCGCCCAAAATTCCTTCAAAAGTTCCTGTAACTTAGCAGTCAGCATGTTTCTGTAGACTTCTGAATTCATTCTGTTGCCACCATCATGTGTTACCACATCAATAAAGATCAGTGAGCTCATTCCAGAAGAAGCCATGAGAGCCCAAGCCATGACACTACCTCCACCATGCTTAACCAGTGAGCAATGTTTGAGCTTTTGTCCTTCAACTTTGCATTTCTTTGTGAATTCCAATCTGGCCTTCTGAACATACATTTAAAGAGTAGTACATCGGTGTATTTTTTCTTTTTCAGGACTTTCCATATTGTTGTATTGGCTATGCCTAATGCTTGTACAATGGCTGTGATTGATTTTCCCTATTTTTTCTCAGGTTCAAAATGGCTTTGCCTTTTTGTTAGGCAGCTTTCTGGTGATCTTGTTGATTTATCTTTTGTAACAACAAATGCAGTCTTCTTAAGCAAAACTCAGGGTTCAAACCAAGACTAGACATTCAGAGCTATTTATTGGTGAAACAACCAAACAGCGCACACCTAGTCAACAAAAAAACATTGGTCATTCACCTTTTGCAATCATTCTGATCACTTGAAAATTGTGGAGAATAGAATTATAGAGTGCACACATTCATGCTGTCACATAACTTATGCACACATATGAAAATAGGACACATTAAAGACCCAGCCATTAAAGTATAGGTTGTGTTATGTACAAGATCAGGAAATCTGGAAGGTGTGAATATAGCAACCTCATTGATAAAAATTAAAATTCACTTCCCGCTACTCTGTTGTAGATTCTGTATCTTGAGCAACATTTTCAGTCTGTTCTAGGCCTTCATATATGAAGGCCTTTACTACAGGGATGACTGGTGAAGCAGTGAGCTGTGATTCATTATGACCAGGTCCAGTAATGACAAATGTGCTTTGTCATCAGAAAGACAGACTCTTCTGTGCCTAGACAAACTCCATTTCTCTCTTCCCCACCCCTCACATAAACAGGTGCACAGGGATTGAGAAGAGGATCCATCACACACACACACACACACACACACACACACACACACACACACACACACACATACACACACACACACTTTACACCTCCCCGAATGCCCATCACTGACTTAATAGAGCTAACCTCATAATCAAGCTTTAATGAACATAAAGGCTGCTGTTCAAAGACAGCGCCATTTGCAATTAGTGAAATGAGTGGGTGATTGTTGTACAGGGTGCTTCCACACCTCCTGATGAAATTAATGTTATTTTAGGATTCCCAATCTGTCTTAAGAACCAATACAAAACCTGGCAGGTGCCATATGGCTGAAAATTTATTAGCTTTTCTATGTATATATGCATGTACTCTTGTGTGTGTATTTGGGGTGTGGGAATGACAATATGCCTTTACACATGCTGGTGCATCATAGAATGTAATGGCTTAGGAGTTTGTTTAAGTGCGCTGTTATCTCCACTCCACTCATGCAAGTGCACCCAATATGTGTGTTTACCAGCCTTTTTTTAGTCTTTCCTTTGTAAAATAAGTAAATATCACACTCAGTATTACAATTGTTCTCCCAGGAGTACCATAAACATATCATTTCAATATTTGCTGTATTTGTGTTTTGAAGTCTATGCCAGCGTGACGATTTTTGCTGTAGCACATAACTGTCACTCATTGTGTAAGTGTTTTAGTGATACAGCTCTGAGATCTTTATTACTTTATTATTCTCTCTCTCTCTCTCTCTCTCTCTCTCTCTCTCTCTCTCTCCCTAAACCACCCTTCTAATATGCCACAGTGGTTATAAAGTTCTGAGCTGTATGCTCTGAGACTCAGTTTCATTTCCTGTGCCAGACTGAACAATCAACTAAGGTAATAGCGAATCTCACCTGTGTTGCAGTGGATCAGTAACGAGCTGGGGTAAAATAAACAATAAAACTAAGACAGGTTAACTGTGTTAAGGAAGCACCTACCTATCCAGACACATACACTCAAACACATTACATAGAATGCAAATGACTGTCTCCTCAAGGGTAGCCACGCTGACCCAGGCCATGTCTCTCAGCACTAGTTCCATGAGAGAGCTACAGTGTAATTAATGCCACTGATGCAGCAAGGTGGATAAGACTTATTCACATGCTTATGATCACAAGAAGTGCAGCATGCCGGGGCACTAAGAACACTGACCCTGTGCTCTCCAGAATGCCCTCCATTTCCAGTTTTCCTGAGTAGCCCCCTATGTGATTTGGATCTGCGAATATGTGTATGTTCATATGCATTTCATGTAATTGTATCACAGCCATATCCTCACCCCTTTACCCACATTAGATCACCCATCTTTGTGCACCAATTGCATCACAGAACCAGGCAGGCTGACTTTTGAAAGCAGCTGTGTGCCCAGCTGTGTTCAGCACATCAAAGGTTTACATCAGAGAAATGCATCTTCTGTCCAGCTTCCACTTACACTAGCACTTTAAAAGCCCTGCCCTCTCAGTCATAACCTAATGTCCCCTCTCTCACTTTCACTCTCTCATCTGAAGCATGCACCTTCTGCCTGTACAGTTTGTACTTATAATTTGTGTGATGTTTGAGCAAATATTACATACTGTATTACAGCAGGTGGTGCACAGGTGAATCTGCACATGAATTACACCAATTAAAGCTAATTCTAATTCCAATTTCAGAGGATTCTTTTCACTGCAGGAGAAAGTTTGTTTAGAAATATGCATTCGCTTAGTGGTTAGCACTTTTGCCTTGCCTTGGGGTCAGATGTTTGATTCCTGCCTCTGCCCTGGCTATGCAGTTTCCATGTTTGCATGTACAGTATATGGCTAGTGGTGGCTCAAGCAGTTAAGGCTCTGGGTTAATGATCAGAGGAGCCCCAGCACTGCCAAGCTGCCACTGCTGTGCCCTTGAGCAAGGCCCTTAACCCTCTCTGCTCCAGTGGCACTGTACCATATCTGAATCTGCGCTCTGACCCCACTGGGATATGTGACGAAAGAATTTCACTGTGCTGTAATGAATATGAATAATTTATATGTGACAAAATAAAGGCTTCTATTCTATGTTTTCACCATGCATTGGTGGTATCCTCCCCTAGTCCAAAGACATACTGTATGTTGTAGGCTGATTGGAATCTCTAAATTATCCATCGTTAGTGTGTGTGTATGTGGTTGTTCTTGTTGTCCCCACGCTTTGTACCCTGAGTCTCCTGGGATATGCCACAGGTTCCCAATGACCCGGTGAAGGATAAGTGGTACAATAAATAGAAGGATGGATGAATGGATACTGTATCTGCTATAATCATAAAGATTATGATTCTCATCTTAAATACAGTCAGCACTATATTATCTCCCACTATCTAATGGCACCCAGAAGATACATCTTTATGTCATTTCAGATTTTCTTCACCACTGTTACCTTAGATTGTACATTAGGGATCTACATTTTTATTACTTTTTCCTGTTTTTAAAAAAAAGAATTTCAACAAATTTGAATAGACCAACCATACAAAAAGAGCTATACCATGATATGAAATGCAGATTTGCATTAATGCATGGACCAGCAATGAAAAATACAAGAAGTGAGAGTGGAAGAGAGGAATCGAGAGGCTATAGTTTCTCTGAGTTTGGACTACTTGGGCCATGGTTGTGCCAGCTGCACAGAAAGAATTGATTTGCTTTCCTCATGCATATTTCTCAACCACTGCTTAAGGATTTGCTTAATATTGCTTACAGATCAGCAAAAACATGACACTCATACAAACATAAACACCATCATCAGCATGGCATAAGCTTCATAAGAAGAAGCAATTTTCAATCCTCACCTAATCCCTGTCAATCACTTTAGCTTTCACTATTAGCAGATGTTTTATTTTTAGTGAGAGCTTAAGAATAAACAGAGCATCAAATTGTAATGCTGTATGGATTATCCAAATTGGCCTAATGAACTTTTCCAAAAGGATTCTTTAAGAATTCCTGAGAATCTTCTATTTGAATGCTGATACAGATTTTAGCTGATTTTGTATTTGTGTATATATTATTAGTGTCTTGGTTTTTACCTTAATATTATTTCACAACCAGGATGTTAATTTCTTCTATTGTGCCTGATATTGTAATTCCACAGTTTTTGATTAATGCATTTCACATTTTGGCAAAAGAGCAGGCAAGAGCACCAGGTCTGAGATGAATCAGCATATAGCCGTGAGTCACCCTCTCTGCGTATTTCAACATTTGATCGGCGATGTATAACGTCTCAATCCAGTTGAAGTCTGGCAATAACACTGCAGCACCATGAGGCTAATATGCTGTTCTTTATCAGCTGATTATGTCTACATGTAAAATATACACTCATTCAAGTTCCAGGATCCAAGTGTTTACTGGTCCTGATGAAATCTCTGCAGCAAGAAACTGCTAGCATCTAACAACGTCTAAAGAGTAATAATACATGTGAGGCATGGGATCTACAATTGTTTTGTCAGAGGAAACAAAATATGGTTAATGTGCACGTGATGGGAAATCAAATACTCACGTGTTTTCATGAAACCCAGGAGGAGGGCTTGGTGGGATATTGCTTAACTGTGCAGAGTGAAATCATCCATCCTCTCTAATGAACACTTCCCTGCATGTCCTGGATATTTTTGCTCACTGTAATGTAAACAAAGAGTAGTGATTAATAAGCAGAGACTTTTTCAGACATAATGTACTGACTATAGACATTCATAAACAACAATTTAATAAGCTCAGTAGAATGTTATTTTTAGAGCACACTATTATAAGTTAATTGATGCTTATTGATGTTAATTGATTAAAGTTGATGCCATTGCCATGAATATTAAAATGAATCTGCTTGCAAAATGCTTAATATCTATTAGTAAATAAATAAACAAATAAATAAACAAATAAATAAATAAATACAGCAGGCTAAAAGTCATTTATTTCTGTTTTCTCTCTTTTCTCTTTGCAGATTGCTGATTCTACAATTTCTCTACTTACATTTCATTTTCTTTGCATGTCTTAAATGTGTTGCTTATATTTTGAAATATTCTTGCTTTTAATATTTAGTTCATTTGGCAAGTCCCTTATTGATTGTTTGTTTGTTTGTTTGTTTGTTTGTTGTGGCGCATATAATAAGTGTAATGTTATGTTTTTGAATAAATAATCATTTTTCTTTCAGTAAATGCTTTTTACTGGTGGTGGTGAATCTGAAGGCTATCAAAAGAGCACAATGTAAAATACACAATGAATTGGATGCCAAGCGTTCATATTGCAAGTGCATTGACATTAATGCTTTTAGGAGGAAACTGGAGAACCCAGACGAAACCCATATGGACTGAGGGACAACATGTGAAACTACAGATAGTAACCTGAGCTCACGACTAAACTGGAGCCCCTGAAGCCATGGGGTGGCAACAACACCCACAGCACCACCACGGTTTTTGTTTTTTATTTAGTAATTAAATGCGTTCTTAAATTGAAAAGCCTACACATGCACATTTTATTTACTGTTAAAACAGCTGAAAGTAAAGGTGTCCCTGTGGGGCATGTGCACAAATAGAGAAAACAATATTCTGGACCAAAAGAGATGGTTTATAGATATAAATTGCTTGTTGCGTAGAATGAAAAAAATGAATGTTACATAGACTATTATGGTCGTCAGAAAAAAATGTGGCAGTTATAACTGCATCTGAATGGAGAGATAGAAAGTGAGAGGGAGGTGTTGTTGTCTGAACTGTAATTAGTCTGTTGTTATATGTGCAAAGAAAGTGTGAAATGTCCGTATTTTGTTGTGCAAATAACCCAGAGTCCTATCAATTCCTACCAATCCTATCAATTTCAGACTGGAGGCTCCATAAATAGTGTGAGGAAGGCAACATGTGCTCTGTTACCCTGTACTCTTGCTCATCCTGTGCCTCCCTCCATCTGCTGACACAGGTTATTAATGCGCCTCATTTAGCCTAATCCTGCCTTTCTGCCCTCAGTATCTCTTACACACAAAAGTCCCAGCAACAAGGTGGGACACTCATTAACAGAACCCCCACCACAGACACACACACACACACACACATACACAGGACCAAAGAACCAGTGTCAAGCAACCCAAATGACATAAAGATACTTGAAAACCCATACAGCTTTCTTCAGAAGTACTTATGGATGTATCGCTGTATATGTTTAGTGCATCTCTCCTCGGATTTGAAATGGGGATTGCCTAAACCTAAAGAATGTTTTATCCTATTTAACACTCTTTTCCTGGAAATACTAGAAAAAAAAATTTTTTTTTAGGTAAAATGTCATCTGTGTCATCACGATCAGCATGGTGTATGAATTTAAGTCTCGGGTTCAAGTCTTGGGCCGGCAATACCACAACTGAGGTGCCCTTGAGCAAGGCACCAAAACTCCCCCCCACACACACACACACATACACACACACACCCCAACTGCTCCCCGGGCGCCACAGCATAAATGGCTGCCCACTCCTCCGGGTGTGTGTTCACGGTGTGTGTGTGTTCACTTCTCTGTGTGCACTTTGGATGGGTTAAATGCAGAGAACGAATTCTGAGTATGGGTCACCATACTTAGCTGTATGTCACATCACTGTTTATTTAATCTCACTCACACAATTATTATTTCTTTGCACCTGCCTGTAACGTTTTCTAGAAAATTTTGTTGCTTTCTACATCCCAAAAAAAAACAATCACTTTCCAGGGCCTGAATAAATCTCCTTCTGATGCACACCTATAGTCTTAACTGGATGCCCTGAGAACCTTACTGGCATTTCCGCTATTAAAAAAAATAGAGCAGCTCCTTTATATAATATCTGTATTTGTATCCATTTAGCAAAACAATTTCTCCTTATATCGAATAATGTAAAGACTGCTATGACTTTACAACACCATTTGCTCTAGGATAGCTGGGAATACATCTCTCTCGCTCTCTGAAAGTGTATCCCCATCACTTACTGTGTATTTTGGTATTTTCTGTCTCCTTCGCTTCATCTGCTCTCTTTCTCTCTCTCTCACTCTCTCTCTCTCTCTCTCTCTCTCTCTCTCTCAGTCATTTTGCCAGTACCTACAGTCTGTCCCAAAGCCTATGTCTGGTCCTGCTCTCTGTCCTACTCTAGCCTGTCCATCTGTTCCACTGTGAAACACACACACACAAAACTTCTCAACAATGCACACATGCTTAAGGCCGAATAAGGAAATTAGTCACCAACTGGAAATTGGTGAACTGGAAATTGTTCTGTTAAGACGTGCTCTGCTTCTTTGATTGCAGAGATGATACAAAATCCCCCACCCCCTTCCATGCTGCAGCATAGTCATTCTCTCTTTCTCTTTCACGCTATGATTCTCTATGTTTATCCCTGCTCCCATCCTCTCAGCATGCAGTTTTGTTTGTTTACCACAGCCCAGGTCTCAAATCGTCTGCACGGCATGAGAAAAATCCTACTTTTATCCTCGCTAGATCACTTGAACCTCATATCCGCCTCCAGCCCTATGTCCATCTCTACCCTGATGCCTATACTGCCCCAACACGCTTTGTCTTTTCAACTGGCCTCTGCCTGTTCAGGTGTCCTTAGGGTGGAAAGTAGGATAGCAGCTATTTAAAGTGGGTGTAAGTGGTTTTTGGGTAAAGGAGCCAGGTTCAGGCTGGGTCTAGTGCTGGAATTGGTAAGCAGAGCATTGTCCGCTGGCCAGAGCAGTGGTGCCATCTGTTGAACGGGTTCTCTAAGGGAGTGACCCAGCAGGGTGTGATGGAGTCAAAACTATGCACCTGCAGAGCTCTTCACACACACTGAGAAAGCTGTGCAGTTGTGCTCCTGAGCCTATTCCACTCTGTTGTGCTGCTAATGGGTGATAGCTGCTTTGCAACATTACCGGCTATGCTAAAATAAAGCTGACGGAGCACACAGATATATAACCGTGGTTGAATTAACAGCAATGAACTGAATTAGGTGAGACTCCTTGGAAGACAAGTGGCAATATTGGTATTTATGTGCTGATTCAAAACCTGGCACTTTAAAAAAGAAACTATGCAGAACCACAAAGGGCTTTATATGTATTGACATGCTCTGTAAGTCAGTGTGAATGCTACTGAATAATGAGAAGTAGCATTTAAGTCTTATTCGGTGCAATTTTTCATCAGGGAAAGCAAAATGCTAAGGGCACAGCAACACAAAGCACTTAACAGAAAAGTCTAATCAAAAATGCATTAATATATTTGTTCTGAAATATCTCTAATGTGCTTATAAATCCCGATGCCACTTTTTGTTAGTGCTGTATTTTTCTTTAATTATATATTACACTGCTAGTGGAGGTACAGTGACCTTCTCAGTCTCAGTAAGTTAGTGTATCTATGTAGAGTATCTAACTTAGAATCAAAGGCTTGGGACAGTCTTCCCACAATCTTCTCACAATATTTTGCCTAAATTCCATTTCCATTTCCAATTCCATTCCTTCTGAGAGAATTAGTGCACTTCAGCCAGGTTTTGTTGTCCTTCTTGCTTTGACACATTTTTAAAATTCATTTCACAAATTATTTTTTGTGGGATTCAAGTCAAGTTAGGGGACACCTGACCATAATACCCATATGTGGGCCTTCACCAAACCGTTGCCACCCTTGCCAAGAAGTCTTTTCCATTACTGGATTTAAATAACAAAAACTTTTTTTCAGCATGACGTGCATGGAGTCCATAAAGACAAGGTTTGCCAAGATTGGGGTGGAAGAACTCAAGTGGCCTGCACAGAATCCTGATCTCAACCCTATTGAACACCACTGAATTTTAATGCAGACTGTGCCCCAGGCCTCCTCGCCTGACATTAGTGCATGACATCACTAATGCTCTTGTGACTGAATGGGCAAATCCCCATAGCCATGCTCCAAAATCTATTGGAAACCTTCCCAGAAGAGGAAGGATTAGCATTAAATATGGACTAAATATTTTATGGGATGTTCTAAAAGCAGATATAAGTCTTCTGGCCAGGTGTCCACAAAAATTTGCCCATAGAGTGTATCATTAATGTAGGCATTAATAATCAGAATGATTAGAAATGTTACCTGAATTAAAACTTATTAAACATACACATTCTGTGCACACCTGTGCTGCTTGTTAATCTAATTTTATGGTCGTTTCCTTTTGCAAATCCACATCCAATACTCAGTGCTTTCATGCGCTCACATTGACTATTGCTCATAGCTTTGCCAGAGGTATGTGTAATGACGTGTTGTCCATGGTATGTGCTGATGCCAGTTCCTGACTAACACCATGTTGTGATTCTATAGCTGTTATATGCAGTGGTCTGTGTGTTTCACTGGAGACAAGCCTGCCTAACAAACAATGATGAACATTAATGAGCAGCAACAGCACTCCAGATCAGCAATGACCAGCTTGAGTAGAATAACAGAGCCTCCCAGCAAAAAATAAAGGCACTCAATTTCATTGACAACTCACTATCAAACTGCTGCAGCACCAACAGTGAAAATTAGATATGGGAACAATAAGTGTGGTAGTTAGGGCTCAGTCTGGAGGTTGCATATGCTAGCTGTTATGTGCCAGGGATTATTTGACACACTATAAGAATACAGAGAGAAGCCACTTAATTCTTCAGTGTCTTATGTCTCAGGTCTGTTTTCTTGAGCACTTGTTAATGAAACATAACCTTTCCTGTCTATCATAGGCTATTCAGGTGTGTAGGTGTGTGTATGTGTCTTCAGATGTGAGAGGCAGTTCCTGACATAGCATTGTAGTATAGTCTTATCCCCATTAGCCCAAGCGGACACCTGCATCACATCAGGATGAAGAACCATGATCCTGGCCTCATTAGAGCTTCCGCAACAATTATATCCCAGACCTGCAGAGAAAGCGACTTCATGGCCTCAACATGGCAATGATGCCCAGGCTTCATCGATTATATGTTTCCTCTACACACCGATTTTCCAATCCATTTTGGATCTATTTTGCCCTTAAGCAATCCACTAATTCTCTGGTAGAGTAAGAAGTAAGAGACATGAAGGGAAATCTTTGCTTGTGTGTTGTTTGTGTGTTGTCATGTATGGTTGTTGAGGTGTTTGAGAAAGAACAATGAGAAGAATATTGGTAAAAGGAGAGAGAATGAAAAGTAGAAATGGTGATTGAATCTCTACATCGCAAGCAGGACCTAAAAACAAGGCAAAGGTTCAGGGACTTGCTGACATTTATTTCACCATTTTTTCCAGCAAACATAGAAGAAAGGGAGGAAAGAGAGAGAGTGAGGGGTGGATTATTCTATGTCCATCCCAGTTGGCGTGTGTTTCTGGAGCATATGTGCAAGGCGGGGTGGGGGGGTGGCGTTTTAGAATAACAGCTTACTAGAATAACAGCTTTTTTATCAAGAGAGTCTTGTCAGCAAAAAAAAGGTTCTGTACTGTCAGAGGTCATTGGACATGGACACACACACTCACATGCATGCAAAGACACAAGCACATATGCAAACTCTCCAATAAAAGCCAGCATCTGTTTTGTGAAGAGATATACAGGAACAGTCTGGGTTCCCTGCAGCTTGAATCTCTCCTAAGCCGTGCTGTGAACACTGTGCTGTAAAACAAAACCTAGTCTCACACATTCAAACTCCCACACACAAACAAGTGCTGTTACATGAGCTTCAAGGTACAACCATTTCAGGAGGCTTCAAATTGTTTCTACCCAGCAGAGTAAACACTGTGAATATACTGCATCACCTCTATGATGCATGCTTAAGCATAAACTGAGGACAGTATGCATAATGTTGTGCTTTTTAGTTAAAAAAATAATAAATCAAAGTATGATGAACATACACCTTTAGATGTAGCTCTTGTATATCTGCCATGTTTGAAGAAGCACTCATGTGGCTATCATTATTAAATATTACATTAAATTAGATCAATATTTAACATTTGTGGTTGTGGTGAGAGGTTGAATTTGATGCTGTGTCAGCCATCATTTAGAAACGTCCAGCTCTTTTTTTGTGCTGGGAAGGGCAGCCATTTCCCAATACATTAGCATAAACGCTTCTTGTCTATGTGTAAACAATAACAATATTTGTTCAACATACCATACAGCAGCATACCATACAACTCACTACTACAGTAGCATTTGCTTCTAATAATTATTCTGTACACAGAAGCTACAAAATGATTACAGACACATAGATTTCCCTATAGTACGAGTATTATTGTGAAACCAATCAGTTGATTATCTGATGGGGAAATACGAGTGATGCTCCCTCAGCAGAACCATGAACTCCCATGGTTACAGGGAACATCTGGGCTGTCAAGCCAGATGTGTCTGAGTGACAGGGTCATTCTGCTCAACCCTGTGCAGATGATGCTAGGCGTTTGATGTTGTATTGAACAAACGATGGGAGATTGCATTGTGTGTGTGTGAGTGTGTGTGTGAGTGTGTGTGTGTGTGTGAGAGAGAGAGAGAGAGAGAGAGAGAGAGAGAGAGAGAGAGAGAGAGAGAGAGAGAGAGAGAGAGAGAGAGAGAGAGAGAGAGAGAGAGAATCCTGAAATATGTGCGGTGTAAACAAATGCTATGAAAATTATGGAAAGATATTAAAACATCTATGCATCGTTCATGTAATGAAGCATCAAACTAAATAACAAATGAAATTAATTTACTAAAACCTTATTAAAATGAATGTACTAATTTTTTTTTTCTTTCGGTTGAGTTGACTTCAACTTTTTCCTGTCACTCTCTAACTCATTTCCTTTACTGTTTTATGTCTGTTTAAACAAAGTACTTGAAAAAACTACTTTAGCAGGCCACGATTATGGAGTAATATAGAAAACAAAAATACTTTTAAAGCAACTCTAGTTTTGTTGAATAGGAAGTCACAGGTCTCCTTTTTACTCTCTCTCTCACTCTCTCTCTCTTCTCTGTTTCTTATTCAGTCTTTCTGACACACTCATAGATGCAGTTATATAGAGATGCAAAATGGAGATGCATCAAAACAAGAAACACTATCACAACATCAGTCTCTATACATCTGCAGCACACACACCTCAGATACATAGAACAGTGACGAGGAGCAGTGTGTGCTTGGGAGGGAGGTGGAGGGGACACTGATTGAGTTTGCTCAGCAGAGCTCAGGAGAGTGGAAGTGAAATATGTGGAAGGCAATATTACAGAACACTGGGACACCTGGAAACCAGCCAACTTTTCCAACTAATGCCATCATCTGGGCAAGTTTATATGTGTGTGTGGAGGGAAAGTATGTGTCTATGTATGAAGGAGAGGAGGATGAGAGCAAAGCAAACAAAGTGACACTTTAAGGAGTTTGGGAGCTCTGTGATGGATGGCATTGAGATAGAAAACAGTGAAAGTGTGGAAATGATATTTGATTTACTGGCATTTTATACATGTGGAAAAATTATCAGTGTGCATGATGTCGCAAGTGTGTGTATGCCAGCATGTGTGTTTGTGTTCTGCATCTGGTATTTATAGTGTAGTCATTTAGAGTAAGCAAATTGCCACTCTTAGGCTGTAGCTTCTGCCCCTTCTTTATCATAAACCTCCTTCGTTTTGGGCCTCTCCCATCTCTCTGCCTCTGCATTCATATATTTCTGCTCCAACATCCATCAGGAAGCACCAGTTTGTGAAGCCGTTGCTGGAATTGTTGTTCAGAAAACACACGGATGGACTGTTTTGAAAGAGAACACATGGAAAGGGATGGTAGAATAGTTTTGTAAAGCAAAGCTGTACTTTACTTTTGCTTTATGTCAATTATGTTTTAAATGTGTGTGTGTGTGTGTGTGTGTGTCTGTGTGTGTGTGTGTGTGTGTGTGTGTGTGTGTGTGTGTGTGTGTGTGTGTGTGTGTGTGTGTGTGTGTGTGTGTGTGTGTGTGTGTGTGTGTGAGTGTGTTGCAGTCATTTAGGGGCAGTGGAGAGACTCTCAACAGAGCAGCAGAGGAAATTACATCAGCAGGGAAGCCACTTTGGGGCAAAGTGCCAGGTTAATTTAATTGTGTGTGGGCTACATTGTCCCCAGACCCCTAGCTTAGGGCCAGCACCTCTCAATGCGTAAAATCCTGTGTCAATCCTGATGGCATACTGTTTAAAAGAGCGGTGTGTCACAGGTGTGTCTGTGGCTATTTGTCTATGTTCATGGATGGTTGGGTTTTTAATTATTTTATTTTTTCAAATGTGTCTGCGTGCATCTGTTTGTTATTTAATTCAAGCAAAATATCTATTCACAACTGAACAGAAGAGTAAGAGAACATTTCTTCAGAGGTAAATCCAGAGGTGTGATTAGGGAGGTACTGGCTATACCATCATTTGGGCTCATTCATTTGGGATCATTTATCCTTAATTCCATTCTTTTATGCTTGAATACTGGACAGACGTAAAGCATTTCACTGCATGTCATATTCTGTATGTCTGTGTATGTGACAAATAAAATTTGATTTGATTTGATTTTGATTTGTCGGTTATAGTGTTTGCTTTTATATGCTTTCCTCAGTGTGCTACAAAAACATTGAAATATTACTTGGATAGAAATCCTGTATGTATGAATGGCCACCACAGAGAAGTAGAGTGTTTAAACTTTACTTCATAATTGTTATCTCCTGTTTAAAATGCATGGTTTGGTGTGTGAGAGAATGTGTTTAAGTTCATTTACTTCTTGTCTGTATGTCAGAACAAAAATCAGCTAAGGAAATTGCTTTCAAATGGCCCCCTACATTTGTCCAAAATAATATTTGTGAAATTAATATCATTCAAATCAACTAATATTATGACACATCGGGTGACACGATACCAGTCTCCACATAAACAACAGGAATCAAATAGGCAATGTACTACGGGTGAAACAAATTATTCATCTCAAGTCTTCAATAATTTCTTTGGTAAAGCATTGATTGACTTGTAGGCAGTTTCCCTGCTGCTAAATGAACCGGTCTCAGAATCAGATTTCATATCACTGTTGCTATTGTTTTGATATCAAAAAGAATGTATTTGTATTTGTAAGAATGTATTTCCAATATACAGCAAGTGCACAGTCTATGTAATGTGTTGAAGATAGTGAGTCTTCATTGTTTATTGTTATTTATCTTCCTGTCTGACGATTTCCCATAATACAAATAAAATTATTATTCTGAGGGAACTGAAAGGAATGGAAATAAGACCTACGTGACTCGTTCATTTTAGGAATAATGGGCTAGCTAGACATCTTTGGCTATATGTCCCTATACTGTATGTACATTTCTGGAGAGACAAAACAACAGGAATTGGCTGATATTCCTTTTATCATTCCTTAGACTTATTTAGCTTTGGCACCTGCTTTCTCAATGCTGCCCTTCCCTGCTGAAAAATCCAGCATATACCAGCATGAATTCCATGCTGGTCCAGGGTGGTTTTTACTGGTTCATGCTGGTATAGTGCTGGTATAATGCTGGTCAGTGCTGGTATAGTGCTGGTATAGCAATATAAATATAGTAATACCAACAAATGTGCACGGTGGCTTAGTGGTTAGCACGTTCGCCTCACACCTCCAGGGTTGGGGGTTCGATTCCTGCCTCCGCCTTGTGTGTGTGGAGATTGCATGTTCTCCCTGTGCCTCGGGGGTTTCCTCCGGGTACTCCGGTTTCCTCCCCCGGTCCAAAGACATGCATGGTAGGTTGATTGGCATCTGGAAAATTGTCCGTAGTGTGTGATTGCATGAGTGAATGAGAGTGTGTGTGCCCTGCGATGGGTTGGCACTCCGTCCAGGGTGTATCCTGCCTTGATGCCCGATGACGCCTGAGATAGGCACAGGCTCCCCGTGACCCGAGGTAGTTCGGATAAGCGGTAGAAAATGAATGAATGAATACCAACAAATGTTGACTTCCTGGGCTCCATGAGGGAAGCAGCATATAAATCACACAGAATGATGGTTTTTGAAGGATATAATCCATTTGTCTCAATTAAGTAGTTAAGTTGTTTGTCTGTTTTATTAGTAATGTGAAGAGATATTACCCAGCATCAGCGTTGCTATGCAACTTTTAAAGCAACTATGTTCACGAAGGTAAATGCAGTTCCTGCACTTTCCTAAAATAAATCTTGCAATGTTTTTGACTACATTATATACCTTACAGTGTTTATCGAAATTAGTATAAGTGCACGTGTTCCAGAATATCATGTTTTTGCCACCGTAATTAGGATTTTGTTTTGAGGTAAATAAAAAGCTACCGCTTCTACACGACGAATCTTCTGATAACTGGGAATCAGAATGTTTGCATACGTGAGGTACCTGGATGACGGCTGCACGGCAGTTGTTTCAACTAGCGAAATTAAGGACTTTAACTACGACATGTTTGACCAAACTCAGGTTTATTCAGTACGATGGAAGCAAGACTTCTTCAGGGCACAAATACTGATGCTTAAAGGTATGTAACTTAAGCAGTAGCTGGTTTATCATAACTCGTTCACTGCACAATATAAACAAATGAGTGATATATAGTTTTGTTTCTTATTTTGTTTCAGAGAGAGAAGACAGAGCAGAAGAAGACAGAGCAGAAGTTGTCTACAGGCAAACGACTCAGGGTGGCACCTCTTAAAAAAACATGGTCATCGCCACCACATACTACTTGTTCCTCGCTAAAAGAGAGAGCGGAAGCTAAGACCAAAAATGTGTGTTGTAAAGGTTATATTGTGTAACGTTATTTGTGCATGTGTGTATATTACAGTGTGACGGCAAATGTCATTGTCCAATAAATATTTTAAACAAACTTATACATATATGTATAAGAAAGCCATGTAAATGATGTAATGTAAATGTAATGTAAATGTAATGTAAATGTTCTTTATTAAAAAGTAAATTGCAATTCAAAATTGTCTTGGTCTTTATTTAACTATGAATATGCACTAAGAAATGTGATATGTAACAAATGGGTTTTGTTGTGGTCTTGCTGGGATTATACTAGCATCCAAAAGACAACATATGTTGACCAGCACACCAGCATCCCAGGCTGGTTGGCCAGCACACCAGCATCCCAGGCTGGTTGGCCAGCACACCAGCACCTAATGCTGGACCAGCATACCACCATCCCAGGCTGGTCAGCCAGCACACCAGCAACCAGCACCTAATGCTGGACCAGCATATCATCATCCCAAGCTGGTCCCAGCATGCAAAACATACCTTATGCTGGACCAGCAATGCTGTTTTTTTAGCAGGGTTCCCATCATCACAATCACCAGCAGCCTATTTAGCAGACTTTCTTTTATTATTATTATTTTTATTATTATTATTATTATTATTATTATTATTATTATTATTATTATTATTATTATTATTATTATTATTATTATTTCTTATCTTGCACTTTCTCTGCACCACCTTCCACTATTCTCCACTTTCTACATGCATGAACAAACAGATGACTGAATCTGTTATAAGACTCTGATTGGTGTCATCAAGGTGGTGTCTCGCTTCATGATGTGTGTGTTTGAGTGCGTGTGTGTGACCATGAGAGAAAAGGAAATGCTAAAAATTAATTTTAACATATTAGAAATTATTGTAGATTTTTTTACACTTACTGACAGATGATCCAACCCTTGACTGTGTGTTGAGTGTGAGTACGGTGTGTTGGGGCGTATGTATGAATTATGTATTTGTGGGTGTGTAAAAGTTGATTAAAGATGTCATGTGCTTCACACCCCTCCAGTGTTGGTCTCATTTCTGTCTCTGTGTAATGTCTGTTCATGACTGTATTTCTGTTGTGTATAACTGTCACTCATCATATTTAAAATCTACATGATACATTTTTTTCTGTCATTTTTTGATAATACAGACATTTTTGTTTATGGAGTTTAGGACCTTCTACAGTGAATCAGTTCTAAACCCTAGACTGATTTTTTTCCCAGATCAACGAGTGTGCAAGGAACAAAATGGCCATGTCAGGCATGGGAGGACTCTATATATGAAGGGCAAAAGTAAAGGATCTAGAATGGCTTTTTAATGTGAGACAGCACACTCTTATGTAAGCCTGACAAACGACAGGTATTGAGGGTTTTTTTAGCGTCAGAAAATTGCAGCCGACAGACCTGTGAAGTTCAAAGAAGAAAAAAGACATTAAAACACAAGACACTCCACTCTCACCATGGACAGTAATCCTGCAGCGCTCACACACACTGAGGTACTGAGGTTACACACACACATTTTGTCTAACATTTTCTCTCTTTCTCTCTTTAATATCTTTTAATCGCTTTTAAATCTAGAGCTTATAAGAAAAATACTACAAATGCTACAATAAAAAAACAAAAAAAAACAGTCCATAAAAGATAAACACTGTCAGAAATTCCTACCATTGTGGGGAGGTCTTGACCAAGATACAACACAACACACACACACGCACACACACACACACACACACACACACACACACACACACACACACAGTCCTAAGCATGTGGATGGAGCACCAGCAGTGAAGTCCTTGGGAAATTCCACCAGGCACCAAGGACAAATGTCCCTGCATCCTAATGTTGTTTTTTCACTTGGGGCCAGTTGCAGCACTGTGGAAGAGGGATAACAGGAAGTGGCTGTTTCACATGGAACACAGGTGTATTTGGTAGCAAAGATATAATACAAATTTTACGTTAAAGCAAGATTCAACATGGTACACAAAATCATTTTTAGTAATAATAGCTCAAACAATCTTCAGTTCACTCTTATTTTAGAAAACTCAAGTATTTACATTTCTTTAAACAAATAAGGTCTTATTAAATATGCATAAGTGTCATGTAAGTTTAATCTTTGGATGAAGTTTTGAAAACAGAGAAATGCTTTTACATTACGTTGGATAGACATTTCTATGGTGAAGATACATGGATTGTTATTATGGTTTTGTCATTTTTCATTACACGATCTTAGATTTTCATTACAATCAAAGACAACATGAATCAACAATACACTAATCAAGACATTGGCAAATTAGTCTGTATCCTTATCGTCCAGAGATTGCAAGTTCAAATTCTGACAAAACAGCATTCTGTGGTCAGAAGACCGAGAAAGCAGGATTGGATGTGCTCTCAGAGAGGGAGGGTCTCATACGCTCACTCCCCACACGATAATCTTTCTGTTAGCTATGTGATGGGGAGACCTACCTGGATGGTGGGAACTGGACAAGACTAAATGAGGATGAAAATCAGGGAATGATTTAATTCTCTATAATATCTTTCTAATGCAATAACGTAAACATAGTCACTGTTTTCAATATAGAAACAAAGGTTTTAAAAATACAATGCAGTGCTGTGATTTTCCAAGTGTGTGTTTTTTTTTTTAAGGTTTAAAAGAAAACTGACATGAATGTCATACTAGATTTGTCTTTTCAGGGATATATTACATGACTGAACCAAATAGGCAGAGATTAAATATTTCATCAATGCTGAAGATAATACAGTGGACATGAATATATAAAAAGAATAAAATAAAGTGCCTAGCTAGCTAGCATGCTAACTATGTAAGGAATGTTAGATAGACAATATGGCAGAATATGGTACAGTAAGTGATATCAATAAATATCAGTTATATTTTCTTTGTATGTATCGATGGGAGAGTTCAATGAAAAGCTAAATAAAACCCAGTTTAAATGAAGGGAATATGCATTTCTCACACATCTACCTGAGCAAGGCATTGCATGGGCAGAGCCTCAGGAAGCTACCCCGGTCAAGATGGATGTCGACCAAACCTGTCGACCAAACCTGGATGGAAAAGCCAATGAACTGCAGCTTTTGTAAATACAGTAAATACATAATTTTTTTAGGATTTTTTTTCCCTCCCTGACCTCGTACAGTCAAGCATTTTTTATTTGTATGAGTACGATCAAGCATGGTGAGATTTTGTTAGATATTTTATTATGATTTCATATAAATGCAGTTTTCTCTCATCTAAAACATGCGGTAGATTGATTGAATATTCTTAACTGCCACTAAAGGTGAATGAGTGTTCATGGTGGTTTGCAATGTACAGGTAAGGTATAATCAACGTTCCTAGGATATACAGTACACAGGTTTCACTCTAACCCTGACCAGGATTAAGCAGTTTCTGTAGATGTCAACCATGCATATTTTCAGCACGTTCTGCTGCTTAAACCTAAAAAAAATAGTCTTATAGCCTATATTAACTCAAAGTGTCAGAGACTGAAATGGTCAATTCACAACTTTCACTAATGGAGATGAGGTGCTGCCAATAAATACATGTATTATAATTGCAGAAGGTTTTCTGTGGTTCTGATACACAGAAAAAAATAAATAAATAATTAGTTTTTACACTAAGAGTGCACAACACAACATTGCAAGAATCATGCAGCAGCATTGCAGTAAAAGATTATGATCATATGATCATAAAAGGGAATACAACTCAATTATATGAAAACAAAGAGGAACAATGGTATTAAACACATAGTGAAAATTATTATTATAAAGCAAAACATAATAATCCTAAGTGTATTAAGTTTGCACATAAAGTATAGGTTCATGCTGACGAATCACGCATGAGTGTAGCTGATTTCAGCATTTTTCTTGCAATAGGATTCTCTTCTCATAAATGTCCTCCACCTCCTTATACGTGAGTTGATGCTTGGGTGTAATTGATCTGGGTGACTTGAGCATGTAATTCAGTTTACTTCGGCATAATGCTGTTCCCTGTTATTATATTGTGTGACTGCTGACAAACATAGTAAATCAAAGGATATGATCGTGTCCTCTGAAATGACTTCTCAAAGACAAGAGTGGTATGTCAGCTGTTCATAAGAACAGCAACATCTACACAGCTGTGCTTCAGTTATAACATTCTGCAAACTATAACTACAAGGTCACTTCCAAAAAAGCAAGACACACCTAGACATTCAGTTCATTTTCCACAATCAGTCTTTTCAAATATCTAGCATAAGACAATCACTATTAAAGAAGAGAATGTGTCTAGAAATTATGATTTAGACACTCAAAATATGTCTAAAGTCAAATCGGTAGGTCTGTTCTGTACTCAATGGCCACTCATTGATGCAATCAGACAATTGTGTGGCAGCAGCCCATTGTATACATTTATGCAGATACAGGACAAGAGCTTCAGATTATTTTCACATTAAATATCAGAATGGGGAGAAATATAATCTTGTGAATTTGACAGTAGATTTGTTGGTAGTGTTAGACCAGCTGGTTTGAGGATTTAAAGAATGTACAGTACTTTGTGTGTACTTCTATATTTCTGCATTAATATGTATATCAAACTTTCCCAAAAGTCCTAACAGCAAAGTGATCCCAATCAAACAAATAAGACAAATATATTATACTTGGTAAAATTTTTTCTTACTTAGAATAATGTTCCAATATTTTATATCTGTGAGAGGCAAAAGTATGTGAAGTTCTAAGATTAGTATTTAATCCGAAGGTCACATTAGAATTCATCTGATTTCAGTCAATGGGATGGCAATCAGGTGTCAGCGAGTGTCTTGTTTTATTTAAAAGATCTGATATATATGAAAGTCTGATATTCACTACACATGTTTGTGGAAGTGGATAATGGCACAAACACAAGGGAGATTTCTGAGGATTTCAGAAAAAGAATTACTGTTGCTCATTGTGCTGGAAAGGGATAAAAATCATCTCTAAAGAGTTTGGACTCCACAAATCTATACTCAGAACCAACAAAGATCACTCCAAAAGCAAGACATGTAATAGTCAGAAAGGATCCCTGAGTAACCTATAATCAACAAAATGCCTCTCTTTCTTTGGCTAATGTTAATTTACAGGAGTCTTCCATCAGGTAAACACTGAACAACCTTGGTGTGCATGGCAGAGTTGCAAGTTGAAAGCCACTACTCTCCAAAAGGACTATTGGAAAAATTGGAGAAGGACTATTTGTGAATAATGACTACTGGAAAAATAATTTGTGAACAAATGAGATCAAAATAAAACTTTTTAGTTTAAATGAGAACTGTCATTTTTTGGAGAAAGGAAAATACTGAATTCCAGCTTTAATTATACCATCTGTGAATCATGGTGGTGGTAGTATCGTGCTTTTGGCATGTCTGGGCCATAAAAGCTTGCTATTATTGGTGGAACAATGAAATCAGAATTATATCAGTGAATTCTAAAGGAAAATAGCAAGACATCTGTCCCTGAATATGATCTCAAGATACAATGTGTCATACACCAAGACAACATCACAAGCATCCAAGTCGGTCCAATAAAGAATGATTTACAGTAAGCAGAGCAAAGTTTTTTTTTAAATAGCCAAGCCAAAGTCCTGACCATAATCCTTAAAGTTTAAGTGTAGATTAAGACATGTGTCTTTAGTCCGACATACACATAATACTTCCTGTAAACCTGTGCACTGGTACATCTGATCAAATACACATAATCATCAGTGCTTGTTAATATTATGAACAGCAGCTACGCTGATTCCTCTCCACTGCTTCTGTTTTTTTACCAATGCTGAGGCATCCAGAGATTGTACCAGCTCCAGTTGTGTCATAAAGATTTTGGACCTTCACTGAGAAGAGGCCAACCCTGTAAGGGTCCTGAGATGTCTCAAGATGCACCAGCTCCAGGTGGATTCCGCTTCGTGAAGTTTTCGTACATTCTAAGAGGAGATGCCAACTCCATGTGGTCTTTGGGGACAAAAACCCCTAATCAATACACAATTGTTGGACTGTATATTTATAATCACACCCTCTAGTGTCACCTAAATTAGGATGAGGTTTCCTTTTGAGTCTGGTTCCTCTCAAGGTTTTTTCCTCTTCCATCCAAGGGAGTTTTTCCTCGCCACAGTCACCTCAGTCTCCTCAGGCTTGCTCATTGGGTATAAATACAAGCACATTTAAATATAAGTCTAATACTAATCTTGATTTTTTTTATTATATTAATCTTTGCATAATATTAAACTTTTTGTATTATGTTTCTTTTGTTCTGTAAAGCTGCTTTGAGACAATGTCCATGGTTTAATACAAATAAATTTGAATTGAATTGAATTCAAGGGGGCATGGTGGCTTAGTGGTTAGCACGTTCGCCCTCACACCTCCAGGGTCGGGGTTTGAGTCCCGCCTCCACCTTGTTTTTGCATGTTCTCCCCGTGCCTCGGGGGTTTCCTCCGGGTACTCCGGTTTCCTCCCCCGGTCCAAAGACATGCATGGTAGGTTGATTGGCATCTCTGGAAAATTGTCCCTAGTGTGTGATTGCGTGAGTGTATGAGAGTGTGTGTGTGCTCTGCGATGGGTTGGCACTCCGTCCAGGGTGTATCCTGCCTTGATGCCCAATGACGCCTGAGATAGGCACAGGCTCCCCGTGATCCGAGGTAGTTCGGATAAGCGGTAGAAGATGAATGAATGAATGAATGAATGAATTGAATTCAAAGGACCTGAAAGAAGCAGTTCATGTGAGGAAACCCACCACAATCCCGGTGTTAAAACTGTTCTGTTCTAAGGAATGGTAAAAATTCTTCCAAGCAGACATGTAATGCTGAACAGTTATGTAATGCTGAAGAAGTATAATATTTTTGACAATAATATAACGTGAGTTCATATATCAAAGCATTTTACTACACTTAGTATAACAGTAAGTCTAGTGTGGACAATCACACAGTTATGCAATGTGAGCCACATATCAATTATATATTAGCATTCAAAAGGAATAATTGTCTTCTTTCCAGCAAGTTAACGCAATCCCTGTGCTCTTTAAAAGATGCTTGTGGGGAACAAAAGAAAACCATTTTTGTATGGTATTGTATTCCCTGTCATTTTCTCTTCTGTAAAGAACAGTCTACTGTATATCCCCTTTAAAGACAAGCAGATGTTTATATTGATAGCAGTCAGTCAGTGGTGTACGTTCTATGCAATGTTCAATGACTGGAATTGCATTTAGAAATGTCAGTAATCTGGACTCATGGTGTATGTAGTGGTTAAGTATATTGCCTCCAGAATTATCAGAAGTGCAGGTGTCTGTTTGTTTTCATGTGTGTCTGTGTTTGTACATTCTCTCAGTACAGTCCTCACACTGAGTGGGCTCCATGCAGAGAGCATTTATACCCAAGCGAGTGACAGGCAGCGTAAAAAAAAGTGATGTTCGCTTTAAGAGGTTTCAGAGTCTGGGTGGAAGTCTGTACTAATGAGGAAACTGACCTAAGATCTCAGCAGTGCTCTTGTCCTCTCTCTCTCTCTCTCTCTCTCTCTCTCTCTCTCTGTGTGTGTGTGTGTGTGTGTGTGTGATACATTAGATGATACATTTGAAAGCTGCAAAATAAATATTACTTATTGTCTGTCAGACTGTAACAGCCATATTCACTGGTTATAGCAAGCATCTAAATATTTGCACTCTTAGAAAACTTAACAGTTAAGGTTAACAGTGAACCCATTTTAGGGTGCTGGGTTTAACTATTTTTAGAGTGTAGCTATAAATTCAACAGCTTACGTATTGAAGAAGCTAGCCAAAAGTATACCTGGGGCATCTCTACACCAGAATGGGTGTTAAACTCCATTCCAGATTGCACCATGGACTACAAACAGCAACTCCAACCACCCAACACATTCAAAGTCTCTTGTTTCTGATCACACACCTGTACTCAATCACCACTGAACCTACTTTCGTACTGTACACTCCAACTACACAGTCATAGTGAAGTATCTAGTACGACTCTACTAGATACTTCTAGTTGCTTTCACTTCTGATCTCTGCCTGTTTCTACATCCCCTGACCTCACATCTGTCTTTCAACCTTGACTATGTTTAGTGATTTTAGCTCAGATTTTGGTTTTGCCAGTCTTTTTTCCTCAGTTGTTGCTGTTTCTCCTCCTGACACCCAGCTACAAAACAAACAGGGTGGGAAAATGCTGATAAATTAAAAGCTAAAAGCTAATGTTTCAATGTTTCAAAATAAAGCTAATGTTTCAAAGTCAATATAAAATGTATTCAGGAAAAATGTAATCAAGTGAATGCAGTAATTCACTATATTGCTTGACTTAATGTACTAAAGATGGAAAAAACAAAACAAATATTACTTACTTAAACCTGCAGTCCAGCTTTAGACACATGCAACTATATAGTGATTTAACTGTATAAATGAAAAGGCCACCACAGATGACAACTATTGTTATTATTATTGCTGTTGTCGTTGGTCTTTGTGTCTTATGTGTCATATTAGTCTTATGCGCTTTATGTGTTTGCTAGTTAAAATGTTTGCACAGTTCAGAAAAGATGTTGATTGTAAACTTGAACTCTGTTTTTCTTATACTGATTGATGCTGGACTAAAATGACTAGAGGCTAAACAGAGCCCATTCTATCGATATATATCGCATACAGTCATTTGCTGGATAGAGGAAGAAGGGATTTTCAAAAGTTATAATAATAGTGTACTTTGAAGGTCTAAATAAAAATGTAAGCAGTTAAAGGTATTCTTTTCTTGGAAGTATAATTGAGTAATAGTTTTCAATTTCTATTCGATTCAAATCAAATATGAATGGACCAAAAATGTTTACGTATAGTAACAAAGTACAATTACTCAAGAATTTCTCTAAATGCAAAGGCAATAAAAACAAACAAACAACAACAACAACAACAACAAAATACACTTCATGCCAATGCACTTTCAATACTGTAATTGTTCACGCAAAGCCAACTGGCATACAAACATTCAGCACAGCCATTGTGATTTATTTTTAGACTCAATTTTGTAATTGGTGCATTATTGTTGCTAGTTTCTATATGCTCTAACACAATAATCAGGTAGCTAGAGTATGAAGATTTTGAGAAACATTGAGGTTTTCGTGATCATCAGGGCTTCCATTCAACCCATTGACCGATCTTTCCAGCTCTTCATTTATAATTAAAGCCCATTAACTCCTGCCGTAAGTGCTTGTGGTTTAATTAGCCATCCGTTGGCTTGGGCTCTTCACTAGCAACATCACAGATTTAATTGAGTCATCATTTGGCGGGCAGACAGAGGAACAATGATATAACACTGCATTAGCTCTCCTTCACAAAGAGAACTGGTGCAGGTAGTATGTGCATATAGCTGTACTTTCTGATCTGATTATATCTACACATCTGACTTCGGCTACAACCCCAACTCCTTTTAGGACAGAAATCAATCCCATTTCTTCATTCATCAATCATTTTTTTCTTCACTTGCCAGAGTTCTTCTGGTCTCCAGCAGATTCTCTGCCTTCTAACTCATCACTACTGTTTCTCACTGTCATACTTTGTCCTTAATTAAAAAATAATTAGGTTGAGTTGATGGTGGATGAGTGAATAAGTAAGCATTCTCCTGCCGTGTGTGTAAGCGTGTGTTATCAAAACCTTACATGACTAGGGGTGAAATCCTATTATCATATCCTGCATACATTTCATTCTTTGTGTGTCATATTTTCTTTCCCTTTCTGCTGGCATTGATCATTTATTTTGTTTAAAACACAGGTCTACCTGTTCAGTGTTTTAAAAAACACCTTGTAGCAGCTTATTAAAATCAGCCTGATGTATTGACATGAACAAGAAAAACATCTGTGGTCCCAGTAAAACTACTCCTGACTTTTACTCATATTTACCTTGCCAATATATTTCCATTGAACGGTGATAACAGCACCTCATTTTGGTGAGGTAAGGTACTGCCAGAGCACAGAAACTTCAGAAACAATCCTATTATCCTGGTCTTTTAAGAATAGAGCAATGATCAGAACCATGCTGGTATAACCTTTGTATTATGGAATGGTGTATAGCCACAAATGTCTATTTTTGGCCTTGATATATCTCCACATCTGTCACTGCCCAAGCAGAACCGCCAGTGTGTGTAGCTCACTAGCAGGTGTGTGTCTACTTTTTTCAAGAAATGTGGAGGTGGTGATGACAGGAGACCTTCTCTCATCTCTCTGCATGTAAGATTATAAATTGTCCTGCTTTTTCTGGTGTAGATCTGAGACAGTATTGCTTGAATCATTGAAAGTGTAAGGTGTCAGCCTATGCCTGTTTTCATCACGGTTCAACACAATGGCACAATCTTTGTCTGCATCTGTTGTATCTTTTGTGTGTGTCGAATATTCAAAATCTTAACAGCATTTGTATTTAAGCCCAAAGTGGTAGTGGACTAAAGAGGAGCCCATTACAATGAATCGAGAAACACTATAAATTACCAAGGAAAAAACAAGATGTAGAAATTCCAGCATGGTTATACATGGCCTATAAATTTAAACATATACACTCAGTTCTTTAACCTCAGCTTTATTGCTTATGAGATTATTTTTGTTTGTACTAGCTATGTTCCAATTAATTTAGCTGGTTCAATTTCCCAAAAAGATAGCCTAATTTATGCAGTTCTGGACCTAACCAGGCAGTTACTAAGGATGAATAAATGAACATTTAATTAATCCTGCAGAAACTCACATTCAAGAATGGTAATGAATGTAGCCTTTCTTCTTTTTCGTCACAGTTGCTGCATATCTGACCACTCACATGCATACAAGAAATAAACTCTCGTTCGCAGAAATCATAGTCCCAAAGCTTGCCACTTGTCTCAGCCAAAAAAGTCTCCTATTTGTATATGTTAAAAATGACAGATATCTGGAATGATAATGTGATTATTCCTATTATATCACAGCATGGTTTAATTATTACAGCTTTTATATTAATGCACCTATCATTATTGTTCCTATAGTAACAGATATTTATAAATCTGTTTATGGACAAACATTAATGGAAGAAGTCCTGGTCTGTGTGCTTTGTAACACTCAGCAAGTATCTTAAAAATTGCTTTCCGGTTTCTTGTGTTTCTTTTTTATTCAAGAAAAAATAGGCAAAGCTGGTGAGCAAATGAGTGACATTTTAGAGCAGAGCCTTATTTGTCAGGGGGCTTCACACTTGCAGTTTAGTCTGAAACAGCGCATTCTGCATGAAAAGTTGGTAATGTAAAAGCTGTCATGCTGTCATGTGGGCCAGGAACTACCTGTAGGAGTTGTTCAGTTATACTGGAACTGTGCCACAATTCCTGTGAATGTAAACACATCTTGTGCTCAGGTCCACACTTGTTAAGAAACAAGGGAACATTGTGGAACACAGAAGAAGTGAGGTGCCTTACTGTACATAAGAGCACCAAAAATAATACAAATAGGGTGAGTCGTGCTGGCTTCTCCATGCGCGTTCATGATTATGTCAGATAAATGCACATGCAGCTGGTTTCAGAATTCAAATTCAAATTCAAATTTATTTGTATAGCGCTTTTAACTATTGACACTGTCTCAAAGCAGCTTTACAGAACATAAACATAAAACAAAAGGTTCATATAAAGATTAGTATAATACATAAATTCAGAATTAATATTAGATATATTTAAATTTGTTTGTATTTATCCCCATTGAGCAAGTCTGAGGTGACTGAGGCAACTGTGGCGAGGAAAAACTCCCTTGGATGGTAAAGGAAGAAACCTTGAGAGGACTCAAAGGGAAACTCATCCTCATTTGGGTGACACTGGAGGTGTAAAAATATAGTCTGTCAGTCTGTCCTCAAAGATCACATGTAGTTGGCATCTCCTCTTAGTATGTCCGAATACTTCATGAAGCATAGTCCAACTGGAGCTGGTAAATCTCTAGATATTTCAGGATCCTCAAATGCTTGGCCTCATCTCACCAAAATCTTCATGTCACTAAAGACAATCAGAGCTGGTACAATTTCTGGATGCCTCGGGATAGAATCGAGTGGCTTTCAAACCAGAACAAGGCTGCAGCGGTTGCTGAAAACAATTGGATCGAATTCAGACTGCAGCAAATGTGTTAAAACCCTCTTGGTTTCTTTCATCCTAATCTTGTTCTATATATTTCTACACCCTGCCTCAGCATGCTATTCTTGACCCCAAACTGACTTATTTCTCCCCTTCAAACCTTGCGAGTTTTTGACATCAGGACAGTGTGAGAAGATGAGAAGAGATCTGACAGGCAGAGCACAGGGGAGCAGCCAAAACTACAAGCACTGACATTCTCAGATTGATTGATTGTGTCTATCTTGGCTCAAACACGAGGTGGCACTCACCGGAATAAACATGCACGCTGCTTGTCCTAATGCATGGCTCCGTCTCTCTGCACTTCACACACACAGCGATTATTGCATTACTGCCAGACTCCTCACCCTCTGTCAGGACTGGAATGACAGCAGAGACGAGTGTCACAAGGTCAGTGTAGAGCTCACAGTCTAACCAGATTACAGAGAAATTACGAAGCAATGCATTTCACCATCACTGCCTAGGAAATGAGCTCCATAGAGTGTTAAACCTTGGGGCAATGAGAATGTTTGTGTGAATATTACAGTTCTTACTTTAGGGTCCTATAATATTCAACATGTTTTTACCTTTCTACAATTGCAGCAACAAACGATTCTATAATACCTTCTCTTTTTTTTTTTTTTTTTTTGCTTGCATGAGCAACATTCAAAGAATTGTGTCGCACATTTTCAGAAAATTTTGTATTTTTTTTAGTTCACTTTCCACAGGCATCTGCTGCTTCATTCGTGCTGATACACTGAATCACAAACATGTGTATATTGTAAACATACAAACATACAGTATATTGTGTCAAATAGTTATTACTGTTTTAACATTTTACACATTATGGGTCAAAGGTATTACACTTGTTAAAACAGCATATATCCACATTCACTGTAAATAACCTTACAGGTGAAGGTATTATCACTGTCGCTCATGCATTCTTACAATAATTGTGATGTGGAATTATGGGATTAATGCAGCCATAATTCTGGTGTGAAATCTTCAACCAAATCCTCAACCAGAAAACTAAATGTTGTACAAATGTTTCATTTAATGCTGAATAAGAGATTCTTATTTCAAACTAAAACAGATCATAACATATAGATATAACTATATAATGTCAGATAATTAATTTTATTAATTTATAGTAAAAGTTCTTGATCACAATGGTTTTTGTTAGGTTTTGTTACTTTACATTTGGTTAGTAAATCAATAGTTTCTTGTTTCAAACCCAAGGCAGCTAAGAGAGACTGGGCAAGCCATAGCTAAAAGACGAACCTAGCTAAATGATAAAAACATTGACCAAAAATATTGTAAATGTAATGTTATAATGGATGAATGATGTCATTGGGTATAGTTTCAGTTACAGTTTTTCATTAGAGATTGTTTCGAGTGAATTTGCTGTTGATGGCTGCAACATTTTCACTGAAATGCTGGTGAGATAAAACTACATGAAAAATATTTACATGCAGTCAACTTTGGCTGAAAAAAATCTTTAGAAAATAGAATGTTAACATAAGTGAATGCTGAGATTTTTTCATTTATTTTAGAAAACTATTGTGCAAAGGCCTGCATCATAACTAGTTTGAATATAAAGTATTTTGCTTTATAAATGAGGTTGTACAAAGGTTTCTATATACTGGCTAAAGTTACTATAATGTAACCTAAATCAAAATGAGAAATGTTTGCTGTAAATCGTGTCAGCACAAGAACAACAGCATTCAAAGTTTTACTCAGCATATGAAAGTACTCAGTAATGTTCCAAACAGCTCCTTCACCTCTGGTTCAACATTCAAGTCTCATCTATATAGAAAGCCTAAACTCTATCAGAGGTCTCAAAGAGACAGATTTGACCAAACAGATGAGACTGGATCCTTCTTTGTCATTCCAACTGAAAAGTTTGATGCTTCCAGATTCTCAGACTTGTTGTTTTAGGTCATGTGTCAGGACTCAGCCCGGACTTTGGCCATGTGTTTTGTGTTTACGTTCTTTGTTCACGTGTCTGCCCTGCCCTTGTATTTAGTTTTTTATTTTGTATTTTGTATTTTAGTATTTAGTTGAGCCGCGTTGCCTTGTGCAGCGCGAAATCTACTGTTGTCTTCGTCTTGTTTGGTCCTGTCTCGAGTCCGTGTTCCTGTTTTGTGTTTTTGTTAATAAATGCCTTTTTGTTTTAGCTATCCTGCATTTGGGTCCGTTTATCCCCACGTACATGACACATGTTCTGAAATCTGTTAATTATTTTATATTTATTGTGTAATGTGTAAGTGAAATTCTCACCGCAAATCAGTAGATGTCGAGTATAGAGAGTCAGGTGGTTGTGAATTCCCACTCCTAGCGTTCATCTCACATCATTGTCAGTGTCCAGTGCACCAGAGCACAGAACCCTCATACTGGAATTTGTTCAAAGGTGACAAAATTGACTTTTATTAAAATGTGTATATGTTAACTCATACTTAAAACATTAGTTCAAGATTCAACATTCAAAATTATTTTGGTCCTATGCACCAAGGTACAATGAAATTCATTTTTTTTATTTACCTCAGGAGAACAAAGGGTAGAAGAGCAACAATCATTAAAATTACAATAAAAATAAATAAAAATTAAACATCAGTAAAAGTAAAGAAATTGCAATTATAAGTATGAATCAGAGATTATGCAATAAAAAGTAAGAAGTACAATAAAAAGTAAAAATACAAAAAGTACAACAGTTTGGAACAGGCGTTTCCTAGTACGCTGTAGTGCAACTATGCTGTAAAAAGTGACAAGTATGCAGTTGAAGTGACAATATTTTTAAAGTGCAAAGTGAAAACGTAGTATAATGTAATATGTAAGGTTTGGTTATTTTTACTTCATTTTTTTATAAACCATTTTACTAAAGTAGTTTAATTCAGTTCTGCACATTTTCCTAAAGCATGCTTGTGTTTTAGTGTCTGATCTCTGTATAGATTCATTCATTCATTCATTTTCTACCGCATATCCGAGCTACCTCGGGTCACGGGGAGCCTGTGTCTATCTCAGGCGTCATCGGGCATCAAGGCAGGATACACCCTGGACGGAGTGCCAACCCATCACAGGGCACACACACACACACACACACATTCACTCACGCAATCACACACTAGGGACAATTTTCCAGAGATGCCAATCAACCTACCATGCACGTCTTTGGACCGGGGGAGGAAACCGGAGTACCCGGAGGAAACCCCCGAGGCACGGGGAGAACATGCAAACTCCACACACACAAGGTGGAGGCGGGAATCGAACCCCGACCCTGGAGGTGTGAGGCGAACGTGCTAACCACTAAGCCACCGTGCCCCCCTATATCTCTGTATAGATGTTTTATTGAAATCAACCCACCCACTGGCACCAAGACAACCACAACAATGGTTGGAGGCAAAAGAGTGGAAAGGTCTCAAAGAAGAGGACCAACAAAGTCAACACTCGTGTGTAAATTTCTCAGAAGGTTAACGGATTTTGGGCTAAGCAGGGATGTTAATGGAGAGTGGTTAAGTAAAACCATGACTTCTAATATACACTTGCTTTGATAAACATGATTTTTTTTAAGATTTTTTTTTGTTTGTTTTAAAAAAAATAATAAAACATGAACATTCTAAAATGAAATTAAAATTAGAATTTCTTTGATGACATTATAGTTATATAATCATAGAATAATCAAATTCTGTTGATTAAGCTTATTACTGTTTAACTCACTCTTCAAAGCATTTTCATGTCAATTACTTTTGGGACTATTGTTGCCAGGTTTATACTGTAATGTATACTACAAATATAATGTTATATTTCTGTAAAACAACAACAAAATAGTTTAATTCACAAACAATTAACTGTAAATTGCTTTGCAGTATTATACCCTTGTCTTAAGTACTGTCTTGTCTTATTTTACAGCAATTACAACATTTTTATAAGATATTATTACCAACTTTTTGCCAAGTAATTCCTTTAAATTCTACAGTACATTTTTACAGTGTAGGATAAAAAGAACAATATACAGTACAAAACAATCAGATAAATTGGATCTCAGCACTGAGTGGGCAGCATCTATAGAAACATTCAAATCAGACATGACTTTATTTCCTCCTGTTTCTAAATCCAGCCTGAGAATTCAGTTTAAGATTAGATCTCAGACAAAATCGCTTTTAGTAAAGTTACAGTACATCCTACTCTTCTTAAAACGTATTGAATATGTTACTGAATGTTCTTATTACATTCTCTAATAGCTGGATAATTAAACATTTTCTTTACATTTATCCCTCAGTTAGTCTTTAATTGGAATGAATATAAAGTGCTTGCATAAGCAGACTTGTATGTTTTGTGGTCTAAGGTGAGAATATATTGAAACGCTTGTGAATTAATTTGGTGCTCTGCTTTGTCAGGTCGGACGCTTTCTATGCCTTCTCCATTCTCTTCCTCTGTTCTGTTATATCTACCTCATCTGGGCAAAGAGCAGTGCACACATCACACACACACACACACACACACACACACACACAGACCTTGTAATTTTCCTTGTTTAATGTTCGCATTCAGTGAATTTTGTTTTTTCTGTACAAACACAAGGTGAAAGTGGAGTATGGTGAAGGCACATCTCTGTTCAAACTCGAAAATAAAAACATCGGCTCTACGTGTGACCTTGTGGAGAACTTCAAAAATATTTTCTTTGGATATTTCTCCATGAGCGCAAAGCTTCATAGCGGAAGTGCAGATTTGTGGTATGTTGGATGGTCTGAAAGATGATCATACACCTGACACGAGGGAAAGGAAACAGGACCACAATCTCCACTTTGACTCATAAATGGAACAGGTACAATGCTGCCCCCTTGTTCTCTAGCCCTGAGGCCCCACCAATCAAGATAGCTTTGCATATTCAGCAGCCCTCCATCCATCTACAGCCTCTCACACACTCAACAAATGAGAAGGAGAAAACACTCACATATGTCAAACAAATATAAATGCATGGAAATATACAAGCCATACATGTGGTATTTGATTGTTATTTGTTCAAAATGAATGCAATTCTTTGCTAGAAATCTTTATCTTCACATTTACCAACATAAATATGTGTAATCACAATGAACAGAGACTTTATTAGAATCAATCAATAAGAATCCTCTGTATCATTTGGTATTCACACTTTCATGTTATATTACAAATTGAAAAGCTACACCATGTATTCTCCGAGATTACCATTTAATAACTTTGACCTGTACTAACCCTACAATCTAAAAAAACTCCCAAATGTTCCTAATTAACTTACAAATGAGTCGAAACTTTTTAAGCAGTTAAGAATTCAAAGAAATATTTAAAAAAATTATAATAAATAAAACACATCAAGTAAATGTGTACCACATATTCTACATGATGTTGCTGGGAACCTGGAGCCGATTCCAAGGGACAAAGAGCACAAGCCAGGAGATAACCTGGACAAGGTGGCAACCAATCACAAGGCAAAATTATACACTTCAAAACAAATCAGAATTGTAAATCAGTTTATAACACAGATATTTGGACTGGTAGAGGAAACTGGAGTATGCAGAGGAAACACTCAAAACACACAAGGGAATGACATATAAACTCCATGTGTGCAGCGCAAGGGGGAATCAAGTCCCCGACCATGGAGGTGTGGTAAAAATATGCTAAAATCTAAGCCACCTCGCCCCCATGGGCTTTACCCATATGTAGAAAAAGATATCTCTTTTAACACAGTTTACTTCTAGGTTGTGATGCAAACTGCTCGACTCTTAACAAACATAATCTGTACTGTTCTGTGCACATTGTATGTATTTCCCAAAACTGTTCTTGGTATTAGACTCAGACCGTTCCTTATGTGTTAGTCTGTACTTCAATTTATTAATGGACATAAGGGTTTACTTGCTTACAACCACTAGCTGATAATAAAGCATTTATTACATACAATCAAACATATCCAGTAACTGCACATATCTTCTGAAGCAATTATTTGATGCAATACAAGCAGAAGCACTGTCATATCTCTAACCTCACCTCATCCACTTTTAATAAAACAAGTAATCTGAAGTTGTGTGACGTACCATAAATCACTCATTTTCTCAGTACCAATGACGCTGTGGGCTTTTTTCTAAGCTTTAGATGCCTTTGCTCTCTATGTGTGTATGTGTGTGTGTCTGTTCGTTCAGAGCATGCTGGAGCAGCTCGCCTTGCCTTGGCTCTTATGAAAGCTTTATTGGATTCCACTGTCCCCGGAGGGAAAACGCTTTAAATGTCTCCGCAATTATACCTCTAATAACAGCGGCGTGCTCTCGGGCCAAGCCCGGGCCCGACAGAGATAAGGAACTGCAAGTTACTCAGTCAATATGGGGGCTATTAATCTCTGTCACCTGCCTGTCAGGACGACTGGAGGAAAAACAGCAGCGTCTCTTGACCCACACACAGGGACCTGCCATCGTCAGTACTCTCAGTGAGAGTGCCAGTCTCCATCAGAGCAGCAGGAAGTGTGTCTACAGACTGGAAAAGAGAGTTCTCCAGACCTCACTGGAGACCCACTTTAGACAGGCATAGTCAGACAGAGACAAGACTTTAAATGGAGGAGATTATTAGTTGTTACAGTTTGTGTCTCTGGGCAATTTAGATGTGTCTCACACTTGCAATTCAAACGTCACCTGTCTCTTGTTGCCTACAAGCAGTTCCTTAGTCCTGCTCTCCCAGACAAGGATAGAAGCTTTTAAAATGTAAATGCAGACAGCTCTATTAGTCTGATTATATCCAACTTATAAAAAGGAGTATTTTCTCTAACTCTTGTCACCTCTCCTCCTCAGTCTCGCCTTTCCAGTGGTGAGCCTTTACTTTCCTTTTTGTGTTATTTTTCTGTGAGGATCAAATACTCATCAGTGCCCACGTTTTTCCTCTCTGACCGTCCTCATCTTCTCTTGCCATTCCCTTCTTTGTTTGACGAGAGACGTCTGATTTGAAACGGCTCATTGCTGAGAACGCTCGCTCAATTGTCCAGAACACGTAGACACCAAAAGAGATGGACAGAGAAAAAAAAGGAAGGAAGAGGGTTTGCTTGTATGAGAGGAACAAGGAAGAGGCATGTGCTTGTGCCTACTCTGGCATATGTGTTAATAGCCATGTAAATGAGCATGTAAACATGGACAATTTAGGCTCAAGCATTTATGCTGGTAAAGCAGTGACAAGCTGAATTCAAGTATAGAGAGCAGTCAAACCCATAAAATTTCACCTTATTATTCAGTTATTCATCTTAAAACAGGTTACTGAATGCCTAAGATAATATAGTTACTGGTAAATAAATAAATGATTAAGGAGCTCAAACATTATTTCATCTGAAACTGGAGGCCTGGGATTTTTCCAGATTTTCAATTGTTTGATTTTGTGTTGATCACAATTGAACGGTGAAGCCTCAGACTGGCACCAATGGTGTAAGCTACTAAGATCACAATTATCCACTTTACAGCACAATAATAAAAGTGAGTAAAAAATATTTTGAAAAAAGTCAAACTTATCTTGTATTTCATATTACAAGATTAGAACAAACCAAATATAAGATAACTAAAGCCTAGTTTTATAAATTTTTACAAGCTGAAAATACTCTACACACATTCTACACACATGTCCATTCTACCAATTTTAAACGACGGTTTCCAGAAGGAAGCTAGGAAGAAGGAAGATCTACCAATAGAACAAGAAAATCTAAAGCGTGAAATGAGTCAAATATATCTAGAAATAGGTTTAATTAGCGTATATTTGGTCCATTGTAAACTTATGACAGGAAATACTAAATAAATGTAAATGTATTCAAGATATTTTCACTTACTTCAATGTTTGCAGTTAATGCATTGTGCTAAATCAGCTGAATTGAAATTAGTAGGAATGATGCACCCGTGTTCCTATTAAAATGACCAGTGAATAAATGTCTCTGCAGACATGGAAACAAAACACTCCATTTACTTATACCTTGGTGGAGACATATAGAAATAAATAAATGAAAATAAATAATTCATTGTAAAAAATAAAATAAAAAAATAAGAGCCATAAGGATTGCTTTTGTTTACTTAGATTTAGATTTCACTATGCCTAATCCCAATATGTCATGGGAATATGTGTTTATTTTGTTATATACTGTATAATACACAGACAAAAATAACTCCCCTACGCACTCTCTCTCTCTCTCTCTCTCTCTCTCTCTCTCTCTCTCTCTCTCTCTCTCTCTCTCTCTCTCAATCACAGCTGCAGTAAAATTTAAAGTTCTGCCTTCAAGCGGTTCGATTTAAGTGCTGCTGTAAAAACAGAGTGCCTCACTCATTCTTCCACTTATCCCTCCAACACTCTGTCCCATTCCCCTGTCTACATCTTGTAAATCTACCTGTTTCACTCTTTCACTACCTCTCCCTCCCTGTTCATTATTTTATCACATATTCAATCACTCTTGCATGTCATCACCCTCCCCTCTCTGCCCAGCTTTGTGAATACCCCAACTCTAACGTACATCCCCTTCTATGTTTTTCATATCTATATCTTCCACACTGTTCCCATCCCTTGAATTTACTTGCATTGTTTCTAGTTTTCCTCGTGGCAAATTCCCCCCTCATCCCGCCCACCCTCGAACCACCACCCTATGGTACATTGCAGAGGGTGTTCTTTATCACTTTTGGCAGGACATGCTTAAATATATGGGAATTTATGCAAATTTATGGCTGAAAAATGAGCACTCACTTCCTAGCAAGGTATGGAAAAAACTGCGACTCATTACAATATTTTTCTTTTGTTATGAATCTGCAGGATAATAAAGAATGATTTGTGATCTGAACAAAACTGTCCCTTTTTCCAGGCGATTATATAAAGCAGCAGATTTCAACTTGAGCCAGACTGTTGTGCAGCACTTGCACTGATTGAACTTTTATATTATATTTCACAGTCCATATTTTTCATCATATCTCTTCACCCACTTGCTCACTTTGCAAATCTGAAAAGTGGGTTTTTCCCCTCTATGCTTCGCAAATGAAACACAGACTGAACTGTATTTTGGAACAGAAACAGACAGATACGATGTGCTACATATTCTATGGTGATGTCAGTGCTGTGTTAGTCCCTCAAGACCCCCTCAACCTCCAACCTGCCAGGGAAGACTGATACAGCGCTCCCTGATCCAGCAGGGGTCAGAAGTCATGAAGTAGTCGTCACTTCAGAGCCTGTCCCTCGACATACAGATTGGCAGATGGTCTATCATGGGTCACATTAGGTAGTGTTGCCCAAAACTGAGCAGACTGATGCACCACTGGGCTGGATATAGTGTAATCCTACACAATGTCTCTGCCTCCATATTTCCATATTTACGCAGTCACAATGCACTTAGTTCATACATCTAGGGAGGCTAAGAAAGAAAAAAGAAAATTCTCTCTGCCTTTGTCTTCTTGTTCAGTCTGCCACACTCACACCAAGACAAACTACATGCTGTTTATTCAGCTGGTCACACCATGTGGCAGAGTCTGACAGGGGAATGAAACTAATCCGTTGCTTTTATAAATTTGTGAGTTTCACCTTTGTTACACAGAGGTTACACGCTTCTACAGATTCTCTCCATGACATTTCATATAACCATGACTAAATTGACTTTTTTAAGTACAACTGATCATCATTCAATTTCAGGAACTACTTTAATCTAGTCAGCACAGCGGTGGATGTTAAGCCTGAGTTGGACATTCACATCCTCATTCCCACCTAATAGAAATTTAGAGATGTTAACACTATACACACCGTACACCTATAAGCATGTTGTGATGAGAGGTGAGAGGAAACCAGAGAACCCAGAGGAAAGGTGTACGGACATTTGGAGAACATGCAAAAGTCCACACAGACAGTAACCTGAGCTCAGGAGCAAACTGTCACATGGCAAAAATACCCACTCTGCTGCATGGTGCTGAAATACAAGGAAATTGTATCTATTATAAAAAAAATCTACGTATGATAATAAACTATTTGATATGTAGTTATATGTTGCTTCAATAATGAAGAACCCCAAAACTACTAAAATGTATTAATGTTTTCTCTGTTACTAAAAATGCCACAATCTATTAAAATAATGCATGTAAATATCTATCTGCACAAGGAAATTGTATCTATTATAAAAAAAAATCGATGGGGGGGGATGGTGGTGTGCTCCAACACACTCCCACTGATGAAGAATATTTCTAGATTATAGACAGATATGATATACAGTACATAGTATAGACAGTGAAGTGCAAAATTTAACCATTCAGTTGTGGAAGTAATTGAGAAGAGGCATTCTCCGGAGTACTAACTTCCGGATTCCTTCCAGGTATTTAAGCAACGTGCACTAAACGCACCTAGAAGCCTAGTGCTCATTGTGTGTTTTCTGTTTATGAACACTGCTATTGATTATTGGATTACTCTTTATTTGCCTTGCCCTCGTCTGTACTTTTGCCTCGTTGACTGCTTACCTGTGTTTATTGGCCTTCCTGCCTGTTCTTTTCCCTTTCTTTGATTCTGTATTACGATTTGGATTCTGTTTGCCTGTTTCTTTATTAAAGCTGTTTATCGTTCCGCACATGGATTCCCGTACTCTGTCATCACAGAATCCTAGCTTTGACAGTAGTAATAGAGAAAGGAGGAACACGGAGAAACTTACACAAACAAGTCATAAACTGTAATATACTTATAAAGATCATAATTAAAATATAAGGACACTATGCATATGGATGAAGAACAGCATTTGTACTTTGATCTTTTATTCATTTCGTTGTCAGAACCTTAAAGCACAAGGTTTTGCCATTATGCCATTAATTACATTTGTCTGAGAACGAGGTGGTTTAAAAGGATCCGGCATTTTATATTTAATATATAAAGACACACACGGACTGACTGCAATGTATTCATTTTAGAACTTAATTCGAGTTTTTTTAATGCACATTGTAGAGTGTAGTGTGAGCTCAATTTCTGCTTCTTTCCTCTTAATGTTACAACTTACACAAACATTACTGCTATTTCTGTTAATAATTATACAAATGTGAGAACTTTATAAATATGTTCAAGATCTAATACAAAAGCTGTTGAAGTTAAAGGTGCTGAGCTGAGACAAAATGTGATACAATCGTCCCTGGTCTCCCCTTAAATGATAGTAACTTTGAGTGACAGCAACCATACTGTCATGAACACAAGATAAAACGGACCCAGATGCAGGATAGACAAATAAACAGGGTTTAATAACAGAAAAACACAAAACATGACACGGACTAGAGACAGGACCAGACAACAGTAGATTCCACGCTGCACAAGGCAACGCGGCACAGTTAAATACAAAAGACAATGAGACACAATTAGGAACAGGTGTGGAGACAGGGGGGGCAGACGAAGGCGGGGCAGACACGTGATGAGGAACGTAAACAAAGGCACCTGGCCAAAAGTCCGGGCTGAGTCCTGACACATACTATACAGAATGTTTGAAAATAAGCTACTTCTCTAAAAAACTTAATGTAATTTAACATTAATTAAATAATTATTTACATTCCATTACTGTAAAATATATACTTACAATCTATTTAAGAAACAACATTTACTATATTTTGTTTATTTCTATTGATGTTGATTACTGCGAAATTCAGTACATGTATTCTCCCTGTGGAAAAATGTCTTTATGGAAATTCTCATATGGGTTTAATTTAGTTATCAATTCTTCACAGATGTTTCTCCAAAAAGAGAAATACTATAAGTAAAAGAGACTAAAGAAGTCAAAAGAGAGAGAGTGAGAAAGAGAGAGAGAGAGAGAGAGGGAGAGAGTGAGAGAGAGAAAGAGAGAGAGAGAGAGAGAGAGAGAGAGAGAGAGAGAGGCCACACTTCCATCATCAGCACCATCAGGATTTGAGCTTCTCATTACAAGGAAATGTTTTACCTCAGAACCTGAGATGTTGTTAATTGATGTGTTAAAATAAAGAGAGAGAAAGAGAGCGAGAGAGAGAGAGAGAGAGAGAGAGAGAGAGAGAGAGAGAGAAGCCACCATGCCCCTAAACATAAGTTGCTTTCTTAGTAAAAAAGTAAAAAGTAATTTTTACAAGAATATATATATATTCTTATATATAGTATATTTTACAAGAATATATATATGTATATATATATATATATATATATATATATATATATATATATATATATATATATATATAAAACATTTTTTACAAATTACAATACATATCAAGCCTTCACCACAAGTTCATTTTGTATTACTGTTAATACATGTTCTTAATATTTAGTTTTTTCAGGCTTTAAATCTGCTGCTGATTGTAGGCAGGTGTGTGTTACACAGCCAAATGACGCTGCAAAAATCTATGCTACATCGTCCAATCACAAGAGGAAAAGTTGTGTGAAAGGAACTGCAACTAAAAGCCAGAGTACTGAGAAAATTTTTTAATGATATGATCATCGTTCAGTGAAAGTGAAATAAACATTTACATTTTTCAAAGGAAGCTTGAGGATATTTTTTTATTCGCAGCAACATGTTTATGCCATGGATGGCTTGGAACACCAGAATACCACAGGGCGTTTCATGTTCTGTGCCATGTGCTTTTGTTATTTTATGCTCACATGTGCTGCGCCCGATCCTTATCCCATTCCCACCTTGGCATACCTGTTCCTTATGTTTCTAATTACCTCTCCTATTTATACCTGCAGTCTTGTGTGTGCATTTGCTGAGTCCTTGTGTTTTGTCATCTGGTTTTGTTCACTGTTTTTATGTTTTTGGGCTTCCCTGTATCCTGTTTTGTAATTTTTTCTTGCTTAGTATTTTCCCTAGTGTTTTCCTGTGTCTGTTGGTTTAGTCATTTTATTAATAAAAATCCTGTATGCCTTCTATCCCTGCATTTGGGGTTTTAATCTGTTTCCAGGGAGGCACCCAACATTTCACTTATTTTTTTGCCATTCAGCTTTTTCCTGATTTTTAAAGACTGCATCAGGACTGTGAATAAGCATGCCACTGGTTGAACACATTGACCAAATACACGTCTTACTTTGACTATATCCAATATCGGTAGCCCTACTGAAATGATACATCTGGTATGCAGTTTGTGAATGAAAGGAAAGAACAAGGTGAATGAACAATGGTATCCTGATTTAGGTTTGGTTGACGTATGCATTTCGTTTGTTCAGTTCACCAGACTTTCAACAAGTACTGAAAGAGGGTGGAACAGTGCATGTGAAAGGTCTGTAGCACTAAGACCAGCCTTATGTGCTGTTGTGCTTTTCAAAGCATAATTAAGAAATATTAATAAATTATGATACTAAAACTTGTTTCTATGATTGATCGTAGTGAATGAATGAAACAGTGAATTACTCATAATATCTAAAAAGGCATGCACATGCATGGTGTAATTACATAATAATTTACAGAAAGATTCATTTAAACAAATCATTTTGAGTCAATGGGATGAATTTAAAATGACCACTGCTAAAACAGGTTAATTGTTCATCAAAACAATTTTATTTAGACACATATGACCTAATTTATAGTAAGCACTGTAAGATTTTGTCCTTTAAAAACGAGTGGACATAGCAGGTAAGAGAGATTTACTTTTAGAGTAAATCGAATGGTGAGCGACTTCACAGGCATGGCTGTTTGGATATATGCAGTCTCAGTGCTTAATGAGCGTGTGCATTCCAACCTTCTCCACACCTGTCATTAAAGTACACACAGACTGAGGATGTACTGCCCAGAAATAGAGAAATAACAGGCAATTTAGCGATGTGCAAAGAGGACGAGGGAATGTGAGGGAGGCCGGGGTCATCCCACCTTGTGTTTTTAAGGGGATCCTTCCCCACGATCCATTCTGAGCTTCAGGCAGATAATGAGGCAGTGGCAGCATAATGGGCCTAAAATAGTGAGAAGTAACATTAAATAACAATAAGGATGGATGGAGAGTTTAAAAAAGGGACAGTGGAGTGTGACACATCTTACTTCTTCCTTTTTTTTAGTCTATCCTTTTATCCACATCATGATGCTCACACAATGATAACGCTCACAATAGGAAATGATGCACGTTGGAATCTGAAGCATCTTAATACCCAAGTTAGATAACGATGAGATAACACTGAGATTTTGATGGATGATTATATGTTTAGAGTAGCAGAAAATTATTGAAATATGTCCACAGAAATACATTAGAACCAATCATTATTCTAGACTATAAAAACACCAAAATATTATTATTATCTTCTACTGTGTCATTTGTTCACACATTGCAAAGTGATGAAGCTGATAATGAACATGTTTGTGCAGGTGGGAACTGTGTGATCTCAGGCTCTGAAAATGTCAAAACCTTTCCTCATTTCTGGGCATTCAGAACTCACATTAAACATTTTACATTTTTCTAATTATTCTTCATCTGATTTAACTTCCTTTAACTAAGTTACATGCAGGAATGACAGAAAATGACAGAAAATGGCAGAATAAAACTGTTTTGTGTGTGTGTGTGTGTGTGTGTGTGTGTGTGTGTGTGTGTGTGTGTGTGTGTGTGTGTGTGTGTGTGTGTGTGTGTTTATGCATTAACAGGCAAAGGTGTATGGCTAGGAGTAGAAATAGGAGGAGGCAGAGGAAGAGGAGGATGACTGGGTGTTGTTTTGAGCTGGATGACTTGGTGGCTGGCAGCAGAGAGAAAGGGAAACAATGCAATTACTCTCCATGTGGATGGGAGCCAGCTGGGGACCCCTTCAACAGCACAGGCTAATTTATGGCAGTGCATGTCTCTCTCAGGCTCCTCACTGCTCCTCTTGCCCCTGTTTGTCTACCAGTTTTTTACACTCATTTCTCACTGTGATTCTTTGAGACAAAGTCACTTACAATGTTATAGAATATGTTAATAGACCAGAAGATAAAAGAAGTCTTACTAGCTTGTTTCACACTCGCAGTCTCTTTTAACACGGATGTGACACATGTAAAGCTACTCACATTTTTAGATCAGAAAACAGCTGGGTTTTTCACGTTTCTTTTCACCATCAACTCCACTTCCACCTTAAACGGTAATGTGCTCGTTCCTAAACCTAAACATCCACTATTTCTGTATCACATCATTTCTAACAGACAGCTCTCAAAGCACAGTTAGAGAAATCTTTGGATCAGTCTTTTTGTTACCTCCCTAAACCAAGCCAAACAGCAGCGTTTACATGAAGGTTTGATGTCACTGTATTTCTCACATGTGTCCCAAGGGGATGGGGATGGGAGGTGAACCCTCCTCTTTATATTGTCTACCTCTCCTTGTCCTGCCTTCTTTTTCTTCATCCCTGACATAAAGCTGCTAAATTGGTCAGCATCAGACTTTTGACACCCCTGATGGAAAATCACACCCAATAATAGCTTGACCCCCACAGCTTCTTCAAACCAGTTACTATTTCTGTTTGGCTTCTTTCAAACACTTGTGTGGAGAAAATACACGTGAGCCGAGAACGTGTAGAAAATCTAATTACCTAAATACTGCTAATTTAATGATAGTAAAGCTGAGCATTAAGAATAAGGTGTTAAGACACTCTGTGGATTTAGGTGCAGAGAAAGTTTGAAACCCTGCAACACAATTCGTGTTTGAGAACTGTGATTATTTGTTTCAACCATTTATATAAAATGTAAATATAATATACCATTTATATGAGTAAAAATAATAATTAGGTCATTTTTTCTAAAAAAAAGTGAAAAAAATCTGTGTTTCACCCTTGACTTTCACCGTGAGATGTGTGCATATCAGTTATTATGGTCATCTTTTTTTCTGCTGTAAACATGCAACTAATTAGAGTATTTTCAGTACCTTTGAAGAAAGGTCATCTTCTTCCATCGCACTTGGCCATTAACAAGCCCAGTAATAGCACACTCAGGTCAGCTGTTCAGGTGAGAACCTCTTGCATTAGCAAAGCTTCCAGGTCCTCATTCCTTAGTTACTTATTCAATTCACAGCATTCAGCTCTTTTGACTGTTTCAGTATGCAGAAATGTTGTTTATGTAATCCTTTCTCATGACTAAGGTATCAAAGATGGAGTTTTGTGAGGAATTGATTGTTGTATGGATCACTGAATCAAGGAAATAAAAGGAAATATGAAGATATTGGGAGAGCAGCAGAAATAACAAGAAAAGTGACTTTTACACTTTCTGACTTCTTAGATTATGTCTTTTCTTAGATTACACCTTATAGTATAACCCATGGTAGTGCCTGTTACTGTGACAGGTGTGTTCAGTGTGAGGAGGTTACAGGCCCTTACTGACTCTCTACCCACCACTGACAGCTCAATAAAGGTCCAGAGTGTCTGAGATACTGCTTTGCTACACTTCAGCTGACTGAACACAAATACAGACAAACACCCCCCACACACACACAGAGCAGTCTCAGGTTGTTGTTTTTCTCCTGTGCTACCTCATGCTGTTTTTCTCTACCCTGCAGAATCGATTTGTCCTAACCACATCTGTTCGAAGCACCTATTCTTGTCAAGGGACACGTAGTGAACATCCTTTAATTACTTGCCATTCATTTTGTAAAGCCTGCACAGAGCTCCAATCTCTCACTCTCATTCATCAAGTGCAGCAAAAAGGAACATTTTGATATCGAGGAGATAAGAGAAACATTGGTTCTTTTGCTGAACTTATTTCTCTATCACAATAAATACATGACGAAAGAATGAAGCAAGAAAAGGAAATTGATGAATTTGTGCATTGAAAAATCATGCTATCGCAACAGAAAAATAATAACTGGTTAATAAATGTGTAATAAGGGTGTAATAACGACAGTGACAGGGTAAAAACAGCAGTCGGAAAAGAGGTGCACAGCAGGTCAGATTGCATAGAATGATAGTTCATGTGCAGCTGAGCCTCTTTTAAAAAAAAGATCAGCCAAAGAAATTAATATTGCAGATTCAGTCTCACTCATGCAGCTACACAGTTGCTGCTCTTGCCCTTTAGCATTACAGCAAGGAAAAAAAAGGACGGTGAACAGGGATGTAACTGTGGACAAATCATGGGAATGATTGATAAATTATGTAATGAATGCTAGTCAGCCTGCCCTCTTTCATGCCAAATGCATGAGGGGAGATTTGGCAACGTGGATGTATCAGCAAACGTCCTTGCAGCTTCTCGACGTTATCTGTGTGAATTTTGGAGGTAATGAATGTGATGGAACGAAAGCCAGTGGGAGTGAAATTTGACGCTGTGGAGCCAGAGAAAAATGAGAAAATCTTTAACAAACAAGGAGACAGATACCAAAGTGAACGAACAAGGAAGGCAGGGGAGGAAGGAGAAAGAGAAAAAAATATGAAAAGAACAGGAGAGTGGGAACAGATCAAAGAGAGGGATGGGGAAGGAATGGAAAGATTAGATAAAAAGAAGTGCTCTGATAGGTAACAAAGCAAACGGTAGATAGAAGGGAGGAGTAGGGCAAAACTGAAAGGGCAGTGATGTTCATTAGGAAATCACAGGTCACTTCTTGGGGTTTTCATAGATCGTATACACCAACAGACTATGCAGCGATTCTGATTCTGTTTGTTTTTTCTTTTCTGGAAGTATGTGTTAAATAAATATGCACTGTATTCTGAACTATTGCTGCCTGTTAGGCTAATAGCAGTTGTCTTACACATGCTTCTGTTTTACAATAAGAAACAATCCATTATAGCTACTTATTAATGCTGATTACTAATCTATCAGAGGTGCAGATTAATAGAAGGGTTTTTTTAATAGCAATAGCAGTCCATTAGTAAAGGAAGCACAAGAAAAGTATATATATATATATATTTATATATATATATATATATATGTATATATATATATAATATATATATGTGTATATATATATATATATATATATATATATATATATATATATATATATATATATATATATATATATATATATATATTCTTCTTGTGCTTCCTTTACTAATGGACTGCTATATATATGTATATATATATATATATATATATATATATATATGTATATATATATATATATATTACAGTATTATATATTAAATAAAACATAAACATATTCTTCAATCTTTACTGAATTCATGACATTACACTCCTCCTCAACATGGTGGCACTGAATGTGGAAACTGGCAGTTGGGAATGAGGAGGAGGCAGATCCCCCTAGTAATTCTTAAATGAAAACATTTAGGCTGTTTTAATTTTTTTTTTTTTTTTACTGACGGTGTAGAATATATGTATAAATATATCAAGATATAATATCATGCCTACACATTTATGCAACACACATCTATTACAAATACACCTTTCTTTAAGAGAATAGATGCAAATGTGTTATAAGTCTACAGTGAATGCTATGAGGATCATTTTTCTAATCTACTATCCATGAGTTTCTGTTTTTCGCTTTCCCTGAAGTCAGTAAATATTTATTGGCTGCATTTTCAAACGTGTTTGTTAATAGTTAACGACTAATCAATAAACAGTCAACTGAGTTCATTGTGCACATCTTTGTGCATAAATGTGCACATGTTTTGTCACAGTTGCTGCCATGTGAGAACATGTGAGAAGGAGCACACCTGTTTACAGTGGAGATCCGTATCTTTTCCTGTTCACATCTGTGTTCTTCTAGTGCAGACAGTGTAGCCTGTTTGCTCATTACTAGGGGGAACTGCCTCCTCCTCATTCCTCGTTCCCAATTGCCAGCTTCCACATTCAGTGCTTCTTGGCCACCATGTTGAGGAGTTAAATGTCATGAATTCTTAATGCTTAATGAGCCCATCAGCCCCTGAGTAAAAGTGCGCTGTAATGCTGCTGCTAATTGGCTTCAGTGGCTGTTCTTCCCTGCAAGCTAGACTAGTAAAAAATGGTGGCGAGAGGGATCTGTAAGGATTTGGCCAGAGGGGAAGTAGGTGCATTTATTTTAGGGGTGAAGGCAAGAGGGTCACTGTCAGACAATTGGAATGAACTGCAGTGGCTAGATCCAGCAAGGCACAGTGCTTTTCCGTCCACACATTTTTTCATTTTATTTTAAAATGCTCACTCCAGCAGAGCATGCAGACATTGCTGCTGGCATTCTGTCTTGCCTTCTTTTAGTATTTTTTTTTTAATATTGTAGTATTTCAATGACAGCATCTTTCTCACCTCATACAGAATGATTAAGGTTAAAAAGTGTCACAGGTTTTCCCTAAAATATCCCGCTGCATGAGTTTTAATGTCAGCCACTGTGTGACTGATGGTGTGACATTAGACAAGACTCATATTGAGCTATAGTCACTTTTGACATTAATTTGCACCATTGTCTGTTTCTCTGTCACCTGTAGCTCTTCAAGATGTGTCACACCAGAACAAGCTTTCTCTGGTGTTTACAACAGGATACGCTGCCTCACACAAGAAGTTAAATCATTGAGGTGGCAAGACAGAAAAATAGAGAGAAATGGAGGTGAACTGAGAGGAAGCGTAATACATCAGACGTGTTGAAGGTGGACCATATTGGTACATTATCTTCACTTTCCCTGCTTGATTGGCTGCCTCCCAGAAATGGTCACCGACGTGAGGACCACTACTGCCTCTTCCCTCCCTTTGTCGTCTGTTTCTTTCTAACCACTGCAATTGGCAGAGAAGGCACACAGGCACAATCCACCTTCCTCCTCCTCCTCTATCCCTCCACCTCCTGAGGCTGTGTGCCAGTCCCCACACTGCCACCAATTAGGGAGCGGTGCTGCAGTCAGGCCTAAATCTGCTCCTGAGCCTGAGAAGCATGTCTGCTGATTCAGCCCCTGCAGAGCAGTGCCATTCTGGGGAAATGGGTGGATGCCTAGTTCCTCTAAGATAGAAACTGCTGCTGCTTTCCCTACTGTCTAACCTGATGTCCATGTCATAATTTCAGTGTATTTTAAAATCAAGACATCTCAAAATCAAATCAGAGAATATCAGTATGCTGTATGAAAAGTCTTCATCTCTCTGTTGTCTTGATCTTAATGTGAAGTGCTGATTCATACAGAGATTGTAGGGGTATAATTTTTTTGAAAAAAACTAAAAAGATAGAAAACGATTGTGAAGTGGAGTCTAGCTGTGACTAAGTGTTTGTTCCTGTTCTTGTCTTGTAATGTGGTGCTTCTTCATTTTTTGTCTAACGAGTGGCATCACCGCTAAATTATGTTTTGTGATATTATTTGGCCTCAAGCACAAGGCTGGTTTTAGCAGCAAACTAAAGGATAGTGTATTCAACACATGTATATAATGTGTGTTTATGGAACCCGAGCGGTGGCTCATTACTGAGCTCTTTGCCTAAATGTCACAGCAAAAGCTCATCAGGCTTTATTGATTTCTCTTCTCCCACCGATTCACATACTGGAGTATAGGACTGCGTGTATTATAACAGAAAAGTACAGGCAAACAGGAAAGAAGGAGGGTGGAGGTGGAGTACAACAGAACAATTCTGTTAGAAAGATTTTTTAAATATGTCAGTTTCAAAAAAGGTTTTGAAAAGAAAGCTGGGTTTTAGGTTGTGAGAGGAAGTAAGAAGAGAGAGAAATGACAAACATGCTGCTGTCACTGTGGTCTCTGTGCCAAGATTCCTAAATTGTACACATATTACAGATGTAATGTATAAAGTATGATTCACACTCTGTTGACCTTGGTTAATTCCTTGCTAAGAATTTTTTTCATACACATTTCGTTTCAACACATAGTCTGTGTGCCTTTAAATGGATGTAATTATGAAAGTCTTGCACATTCACTTCCTCCTTCACTAATTCAAACATCCCTTTTGTATACAAATGTCTCTTTCACACGGAATAATACTTTTACCTTTATTTTCTGTATATATGTATAACTCAAATGCTATAGAAATGTTTTTCTTGCCTAACCCACCACTTCTCTCACAGCTAATAAGGCAGATCACTTAAAAGAAACGATTAGTTCTTTCCAACTGAATCTTGTCATCCTGAAAAAACTGAACATGTCAGGCACACAATAGACATAAGACAAAAATTGCAAATTGACCATAGCTAATAAGCTGGCAACTACAGAGAGGTCTTAGGAAATATGGACAATGTGCACAATTGACATCGACATAAGTTAGATGTTAATTGAAAGGCTTGAGGAAAGACAATGTCATATATTTCAAGCATTTTTTCTGACTACTTACATAAGCATCACCTAAAAGGTTAAATAGGATTCGTCTTCCCAGACACACATTTTCCCTGTTTTAGGAATAAGGAAACTAGATATATTATCTCTTAGATTAGAGAGAAAAGTACTGGGCTTTGTTTGTCGAAGGTTTTCAGAGGCAATACGATTGTTCACAGTATGAAACCAGGTAAAATATTTCACTTCACCAGGTGTGACAGGGACACTCATCTCCTGTCCAATGTTCAGCATTTATCAGTGACTTCATCGTGATTCTTCATCTGCATTCTCTGGCTGTGGGGGCGACGCTCTGATGGACCTTCCAAGCTGGTACATTCTGGCTGGGATACATGCTGAGATCTTGTGTCTGTCCTACAAGCCAGAAGCCAGCGGAAAGGCCCAATTTGTCTCCCTAATCTTACATGGAATAACATTTGCATTCAGCCAGCTGCCTGTAATAAAAGCTGGCAGTTATGAGGCCTGCTCCGATGCATTACCATTAATCACAATTAAATAGAGCTTAGTACTTGTCACATGAATATTTACAGTGTGGCCAGGGCCATATCACACTATAAATTCATAAATCATCCAGCCAGATTATAGAATTTATGGCTGTTTTATTATTCATGATCTGCCTTTTATGTGGTGTTATATTTATTCCTCTCTCCATGGGATGTTGCGCCAAGTTGGGACTTGGTGTGCTGTCCATCACTTGAGTCTCACACACACATGCACGCATGCAGACACACTCACACATGGGTGAAAACACATCGGAGACACACGAGGGACATTACACACACATGTCCTGCAACAATTCTTTGTCTACTCATCTGTGCAGTGTATGCTCCATCTGTGCAGAAGAGATCTGTCTCCCATTAAAGGGATGTGTATCTGGCTGTATGTGTGTGTGGTCTCTTCCTGAGGTACAGCCTACTGTAAATCCTGTAATTCATTCTCATCTCAGCCGTTAATAGAAATTTTACAAAATGTACTTCTTCAGCCTTTTATTATTTATGTTTTTATTTTCCCTCGTTTTTACTTTACTTCATTTCTGTACACGTAGCGTCATTTAATTTGTGCCATTATTATTGCTGTTGTTACTGTCATTGTTGTTATAACTAACAGTAGTAATAACCCATAAAACCTGCCAAAACCACATAAAAATCTTCCATAACCTATAACTAGTGTAATAAGTTAAACAAACAAACATGTAAAACCTTAGTCTCTGTGTCTTTTACTGTATGATCATTATATAACCTCTTGGTCTTCTTTCTTGTGCTGTTCATCACAACAGCTCCTCTCAGTAAACTTTAATAAAGACTGTATTCCCCTGTTCTGTACGTCTGGACTTCTAATAATGAAACATATTGATCTGAGAATTACATTTTGCTCAATACCCACTGCGACCGGGAGCGAGTGAAGGCAAAGAAGAAAGAGTGATGCTGTGTGTGAATTCATTCCCCATTCACCATGTAACACACTATTTGGGGTGCAGCCATTTTGTTGTGTTGTCTGAATTCTCAGTGGACAATTATTTCCTCCTGAGTGCACTATATTGTAATCCATAGTGCTGTGTAAATCCTTATACGTTATTTTAGTGCTTAGTGTAGTGAAATGCACTTGTCAGGATCCATCGCAAAGTATACAACTTCATATATAAATATAAATAAAGGAATGTTTAATGACTGACAAAGCTAGAAGGTATTGGTCAATGGTGGACTTAATACATCAAATCTTTTGCAATACTTCGGTATTTTATTTTGTGGTTAAAGGCTATTATGTAATTTTGAACATTAAAATTCAAATCTAATGCTGGGTCAACATCATATTTCTCACTAGACAGTGTTGTCTGAATTCAGGCTCCTGTCTCCATTTCTGCTATCACATTTACTGCGCTAAATTTAACCGTGTATACAATAAATAATGAATAACTGAAACAGAGATTTCAGACACAACGAGAGCACCATCTAGTGATCTCGGAAAAGAACCTAGTAAAGAAGAACACAAAAAAGTCTTATTTGGAGGCTTAAAACCCAAGACGTTTGAAGTTACTATAGTGACTATGAGTGGAGGAATTGTTATATTAATGTCACTCTTAAGCGAGGCTGATAGAAAAATGGCTAGGATACAAGAACACAGCAGGGATAAAGAGATGAGAAACACTGTGCCTCCATATAGGCTAGTCCTGCATTTTACTGTATATACTGGCATATTGTAGTATGGGTATGTATGGGTTTCTACCAAAGTGTGTGAATGAAATATGACTTGGGTGCTACAGTTTGTGCTCTGAAATAATCTTCAGTAGATAAGCGGATAAATTGGCTGCTGTTTTGTTTTGTGCGTGGAACTATGCCAAGGCCTCACAGCTTACAAATGTCAAGTCCTTTATTCCCAGTCCACACTCATATAAATACACACACGCGCACACACACACACACACACACACACACACACACACACACACACACACACACCTAGTCTCCTGGTTTCCAAGCAAACAGAAGAAAAAAAAATCATGAGGAAAAAAAGCATTCAGTCATTCATTCCCTGTAAATAATTAATGTCCTTCAGCTTTTGCTGAATCTGGCTAACTAATGCTTATTATGACTGTCCTTGATATTAAAATAGAGCCAATTAACACTAAAATTAAAGAATAACAATATGATGCAAGTAAAATTCTATTTTAAAAATAAAATTGTAAAAATATGATGGAAAATTGCAATCAAAAAATAAATAAAGAAAAATTGAGAAGGTCGTATCTGAATACAGTGATTACATTGAAAGGATCTGAATATGATACAATGATGTGATATGGATATAGAATGCAATACATATTAGTAAAGTGCAAACAATGTGCATGTAGTGCAAATTGTGACTATAAGTCAAGCTGACACATACAGTGTTTTGTGCAGTGCACAGACACATACTGTATTGTGCATCATTCTTAAAAACACTTTCAAAGACACTTTATGATTGGCAAAATGTTCTGATTTTTAATTTTGTTTTCATATTCTAATTAGAAATTGTTACCTTTATAGAATTATTTTTTGAATAAATTATCAATATACATGTTTACATCATTGGAGTTTATGTCCATGATGCCAGAAGCACAGGCTGTTACAGCTGTGACTGTTACACCAGTAACAAATATTTAATAAAGATGTAGTTTCTAAGACTGAGTCAATAGCACCTCAAACCACACATCATTAATCACAGCACCATCAATAAATAATACTATTAAATCAATTATTTTTGCAAATATTATTTTAAAAGAAGATTGGAAATAAGCCTCCATACCACAATTGGCAGACAATATCCATAAACAAAAGCAAGCTATACTGTCAGCTGTGCTAAAATTGAGTATATCACAGGTCATGTGATATTGTCGCATTGTGTTTGCTGTGTTACAACAAGAAATGAATACAGAGTAGGGGATATTTCATATACAGTATGGCTAAATGTTCGGCTAATTTTTGCTACGTTAGCATAAACAGATTAGTTAATTATTTAATTTCATTTTGATCAATTAAATAAAGGAAGCAACTATTTATTATGTTTGCACTGATTATATGGGACATCAAGTGCAATCTCTGCTAAACTTTTAGGGCTGTATCATGATAACTGTGCATTCTTCTTTCACTGAAATCCTTGACCGTGAAGGATTTGATAGCAAATGTAATTCAGTGTTACATCAGTGTTACTGTCATTGTGTCTTCTATAGTGATCATTTTTTTGAGGTGCCAATGACCCCCACTTTACATACAGACAGTTTTCATTATACATATAAATCATTCCAACTAGGGGGGCACGGTGGCTTAGTGGTTAGCACGTTCGCCTCACACCTCCAGGGTTGGGGGTTCAATTCCTGCCTTCGCCTTGTATGTGTGGAATTTGCATGTTCTCCCCGTGCCTCGGGTTTTCCTCCGGGTACACCGGTTTCCTCCCCGGTCCAGAGACATGCATGGTAGGTTGATTGGCATCTCTGGAAAATTGTCCGTAGTGAGAGTGTGTGTGTGTGCCCTGTGATGGGATGGCACTCCGTCCAGGGTGTGTCCTGCCTTGATGCCCAATGACGCCCGAGGTAGATCGGATAAGCGGTAGAAGATGAATGAATGAATGAATGAATGAATGAATGAATGAACATTCAGACTATTACATCAAATACCACCTAATCTATGACTAACTAACGCAATCACTAAGATTTTGTAGGCACTGGCACATAATTAATGGGAAATTAGTTTAATCTTTTACTCCAGTGAATACAGAAAAATATCGCTTCAACTATGCATAAAGTATTTATTATGTGCAGAAGTAAATCATTTTGATCATCGAGATGGACCCATATTTATTCAATAAGGTGTACAAGGGTATATCATTCTCGAGTGAGTGAGGGCAGGTGAACTTTTTTGATTTGTTGTCAGACAATAAATCTAAGACATTTCCAAAACAAATACGTTTTCCAGTTTGATTGCAACATTCTACTTGGCTTTGCTCCATGCAATACAGCTGGCAACACAGATCAGCTCACCGCTCAAGGGCTCAGGTGTGACACGATAATCATTACACCTCTAGCTTGCCCCTAAACACCTCTCTCCCGATCCAGAGCCATGCTAAATCACACCCCCCACATGCCACACACAGGTCCAAATAATTAGGTACAAGCTTATGATAATATGCCACCAGCCCCAGGAACTTTCTCACTGCATTTTTGATCTTGGTTCACCATAATCACAGACTGTAATTACAGCAGTCTTATTAATTTGGGGACCCATCTGTCTATGACAAGTGAAATTCCAAATACTATAAGCTGACCCGCATTCTGGTTTGTTATGAGGCCAGCTCATGGCAAAGAATTATAGAACTGTCCTAAGATGCTGAATATGCCACTGCCAATCATTTCTGAAGCAAGCTAGAGGTGTAATTTTCTAGATCATTCCAATCTGACTGGCACATGGCACAGAGGAGTCAAAGAACATAGTCACTTTGACTTTGAGATGTATCTGGGGCTCTAAGAAAAAAAAAAAACAAATGGAAGATTGCTAAAATAGTGTAAAGCAAACAGGGTGTAGGGAGAGACACTTCACCATGGACTTTGTCAATAAAGGAATCTGCTAATAGTCATTGGACAAATCCAAATTAATCTTGGAGCTTGTCAATACTGAGCATTGGACAGGCATCAAATTTTAAAAAAGGAGTGACTTTGTAGAAGTCCACACAGACATGGACTTCCCCTTTTACCTTAGCCATAAGCATAATGGGTCTGTTCCCACCAGTTAGACTCCCTCAATGTGTTCCACTGTGAGTTCAGTGAATGCAGGCAGGGCATAAAACAGGTCAAGAGATATTAGACTGGCAATCTGGCAACCTCTGCTCTCTGGGAAAAAGTGATGATCTTCAAGTGGGATCAGAGTCTGATTTGATTGAACACTTCAGATTCAACGCAAATCTCACTACCACTGACAGAGAACAATAGTGACTGCCTCTCTCTGCTATTTAAGAAGATTGAGGAAATATGCTGTGTGTTTTTCCCCTGCGTATTTGTTAAAACACTATGACCCAGCATGTGGCCTTGAAAGGTGACTTCCACCTGGAGTTTTGCTTAGAGGTTCAGGATGTTTCTGAAAATTGTGCGTTTGACTAATGTTGGTTCCTCCCAGTTATTTTTTTTTATTTTGTTAAACACATCATGTAATGACTCTAAATGGGAAATCCCTATAAAGGCATGGGGTAGTCATCAAATAATAGGAGTTTCAATTCCGGTTCTCACTCTGTACAAGCCTACAAACATTTTATTCCATTGATTTTCTTCCTAATATAGTGTTGGCCAATTCCCACCCACCAACCAGTTCTCTCTTTTATACTAACCCAGAAGGTTAGGGCTATCACATGCTTCCTTCCTATGCCTCACAGAACAGCAGAACTATCCACCCCTTCCTCATGCATGACCTCAGATTTTCATGATCAGCTGGTGTCTCTGTAATTGCTAGGGGAGAGAGACTATGTCATCCCTCCCACCCAGAAAACACTTAAAATATGGGTTATTGTAGAGTTGTTTTGTCTTTTGCCTAGGTTTAATTATCTCTTGCTTGTTTATTTTTGTTTTCACTGACTTTTTGTGTCTATTGCAAGTCATAGTGCTGTGATAGTGCTGTGATGCCAATGTCTGTGATGTTAGTAAGTCTCCAGCCATATTTCAAACTCCTGCCAGTCTCTAGACTCTACCAGTCCATCAGTTCTTTAATCTTAATATTGTTACTTTCCTCATCTTAATATTGCTACTGCTCTCATCAAATTGTGGTGGCATGTTTGATCTACATATAAAAAACACAGTCAGACTCAGAGTTGGTGGTAAAAGCAAAGAAGTAAAGATGGTATTTATTTTGCTGTAGCAAAAGGAGTCTTCCATACAGTGTAGAGTGCCAAGTCTACACAGTGAAGAGGCAAAGATTAGTGATTCAGCTCTCCCTTTTATACCCTAAATGTGTGCTTGTGTCTCTGTGACGTCAGTAAGGCCAAGTCTTATCAAGCACGTGCACCCACACTCCCCTTAGTTCCCATCCTTTTAACACATGTTTATGGCAGGAACATTTGTGGTAGGACTGTTTATGGCAGGGACATTTATGACAGGATCATGGGTTTCCTGTTCTCTCTCTCCCTAGACTGACACACAGAATTTACCATGAAAGCACATATAAACACTCATGATATTTAGAATTTCCACTACACTATTCAAGTCAAGTCATGATGTTTTTATTGTGATTTCAACCATAGCTAATGCACTACATAGAGAAATGAAACAATGTTTCTCCAGGTCCATGGTGCGACAAAAGCTAAGGCCAAAAAGTAGTTGGCACTGCCACATAAAGTGCATAGTTTGTAACCTATTGCAAACAATGCAAGACAAAAGACACTGCAGACAGACACCACAATACAATACAGGACAGATACATAAAACAGCACTGACTATATAGTCTGTGTTGACCATTGTGCAAACAAGATCCATGTGTAAAGCAACAAAAATGGGGGATGAATCAACGTAACAGCAGTACATTGATGACTGTTGGAACAAAGAGAGATCGGTTTATATACTCAGTGTAAGAAATGTGAAGGGAATTATTCACTTTTACAAGTAACTGGATATTTGTTACTGATAAGAACAAAGGATTTAGCAAATTAGTAAATAGTAGTAAAGTAAAAGTAAAGAGCATGACAAAGGTATGGATATTAGGAAAGAGCAACTATTGAAAAGTTCCACCAGCAAGGAAATTTCAATCCTAGTTATTTCAGACCAGCTTTCTCAAAGACACCTGTGCATGTCTTTGATTGTGTAAATAATTGTGTTTCTCATCTCAGAGTAACTACTAATAAAGGGCACCAGTGTCACTTGTGTGTTGATAGGAGAGATGAAATATGAAATAGAGTGTTTCTGTCTGTATTTGAATACAAATTCAGACAAAACCAGAATTACACTGGCTTTTAGTACAATTCCAAGAAATGCTATGTATACTTCACATGGCATTCAATAGTCTTAGAAATAATGAGTACATGACAAAAATAATTGTCAAAGATGTTGGGAAGTGATGTGACATATTATAGAACTTTATATAAATGTAACCGGTGTGTTATCTGTATCCAGTGTGTTATACAGTATAACAAGTGCCTTAACCAGTGGTTAAGGCAGTGTGTTATACAGTATAACAAGTGCCTTAACCAGTGGTTAAGCCATTGGACTACAGATATAAAATCTAATGCTGGGCCCCTTAACACTTAATTGCTCAGTTGAATAAAAGTGAGATCAAATGCATGTAGGTTTTCCAACAGTGTCTTACAGAGAACCTGGACAAAACCTGGACTTCTCAACAACCACTTTGCCAACAAGCAATGAGACATTATAAATTAAAGAGAATTAGAGAAGACTTACTTTGTGAAGTAAGTCCCAAACGTTATGAATAGAAACATCTGCCTTCTTGATTTAAGAAAAGAAACATTACAAATCCTAAGCCTTATATTACCTAATTATGTGTTTGTACTTGGCACTTCCCTTTGCTGCAACCATCAGAGACCTCTGTTTTTCAATCAATGACTTGAACTCTGTGCGTGACAATTTAAAATTCAATCTGACTTTATACCATTGTAACGCACAGTAACAATACTGCAAAGAAATATGCTTTATGTAGTTCTGCTGCTAATCTCTCCTGACTAAAATGTGCCACCACATTCTCAACTAAGGCCTTACTCTTATTTCTGCCACAGTACAACTTAGCTGCAATATTAGAGTCACTGAATATTTTTGCGCTGACCTTGTTCCCACACTCAGAGGACAGTTAGCAATCCCCATGTCACACACCATGATAAGTAGCTGATAATTCAGTGATATTGTCAACATGGCAATATTGTCCTTGTCTGAGTCATGAACGGTGAAATTGCTTTAGTTTGCCAGGTGATTTGAATCCGACTCTAGTGGGGTTATTTTTTATGTTGTTGTTTTAGCATGATCATCCAAAGTTTTGTAAAACCAGTATTTTAACTGAACATATGGAGCATGTAGCCGACAGTGGATCCAGCCATGCAGCATAACTTTCATTTACCAGCCAGTCGTTATTGAAACAAGTTGAACATTTCATTTTCTTCTTTAGTGGCTCATCAAACACAGCATACACCATGTCATTGTCCTCGGTTTCGCCACTCATTTCAAGTTCAAGTTCAAGTTCAAGTTAGCTTTATTGTCATTCCGCTACATGTTGAGACATGCAGTGAAACAAGATGTCGTGTCTCACAGGTCAACGGTGCAACATACATACAGACATAAAACATAAACAACATCGAAGCAGGGGGCAGGATTTAAGCTAATTTCTTTAGTAGAATATGTTAAGTTTAACACATTCAATGGCAGTTCTTATTGACTGCTGACTCTTGTTGCCACCCAGGCTGAGGCACAGATTATGTTGTCACATAGCTAATGACCCAAGCCTAATGACAGCATTCTATATATGAGCAGAAACGGTAAATAACAATTTAGCCTATTGGAACCGGGACATTCAGTGTCCAGGGGAGAGAATAAATTTTCCGGGACTGACTATTAAAAAGAAGGAGAATCCTGGAAAAAACAGGACATTTTGCAATTCTAAATGCACATCCTTCTGGATAAAGGCGTCTTCTGAATGCTATAAAAGTAATTGTGTTCTTAATAAAAAATAATGACCTTGAAAATTGACTGTGAAAGAGTCTTTGTGCTGGAAAAGATCAATGTTAGCGATAAGCCAGTTTTCAGGTGTCTAAAACCTAATGAAGTGATGCTATTGTTAATTGTGCCTAAAGGACTATAAAATTAGCATGCATGTTCGAGTCTGATAAGTTAAACTAAGTTAAGATGTACTGGGCTATAACCAGAATTAACAATTAAATAAGAACATGGAAAACGGATGCGGTGAGAGGCCAAGGTGTGACCAAATGAGAAAAAAAAAAAGTCGTAACAAAGTCTGCTTTCATGGCTTTCACCCCTAATCTTTAGAAATATTCATTTTTAATTAGCAAAACTTTCTACAACAAATCCCTGGATTTCTCTGGATTTTTTCGTCCACTGGAAAGCCTGGATTAAAAAAACAATAATAATTAAAAGAATTATTGCTGTTTTCAAATTGAAGGATGCTTTTCTAACAATGTACATATGCTTTTTACATGTGATTTAGGACAAATAAATATTTCCCTCATACTATAAGACTTATTATTATTATTATTATTATTATTATTATTATTATCTGTACGATAGTATAATTAAGAGTTTAATCTCATGTCAAATAATCATGTCAAAAAAATATATATTTGATTGCACTTGGTTCTCTGATTATAGACATTTGTGTTTTGTTTTGTTTTGTTTTACACCTTTAGACGTTTATTTCTTTGTCGCGGTTTGATTAGTAAGGAGCTAGTAATTGTCGCTTGTTAATTGCGTCATCTGGGATTTTCCGGTTTCTGTGGGTTGTCGGATGAAGCTAGTTACGCTAAATAAAAGTTAAACGCCACACTGCTGGTGTGTCACTTATTGAGGACGAGGACGAGGACGGAGACGATACTGATTACTGCTATCATGAAGGGGGGAAGCGAGTCGTATTACACCGTTTCGGTTATATAGCGTTGCCGTAGACGACACAGAATAAATAGCAAGTGAAAAGGAAAATGTCAACAACGCGGCCGCTCCCAGGCATGAAGCGAATCACCGAGCTTTCCTGCGCAGTGCCGCCGGGGAACAGCAGAGCTCCTGCCGCTACTACACTCCTGCCAGATGCCTGGACCGTCGACGAATTTACAGTGCACGAAGGCAAAGAACCCGAATTAAAATGCGCCAAGTCTCGAGTCGAACAAGTTTTTCATGTAGCGTTTACAATCATTGGCCTGTTGGACCACACTTTAGGAGCCCACGGAAGTAAGGCGTCCAGGCAAATCTGGCTTCAGCTGAAGGGGAAAAAAGAGGATGTTACCAAAGCAAAGGTAACGCAACTAACTGTATCGTGTTTATAGTCATTTGTGGCTAATATCTGCTATAACGACCGTAATGTTTACATAAACAAAGCCCCAGAGGAGGATAGGATTCATGTAGTGACTTTAAAGTGGACTTTAGTATTCACAGAAATCACAACAGGAAGCTTTTTACATAATGCTTCACTAAAATCTCATCACACTTTCCACCCTAAGGTTTACCGTAATAGTAGCACAGCAAAACACACACACACACACACACACACACTAGGCACTGTGAAGTTGACATAACACAATATTCCACTATTGAGTGTGTGTCATTACTGTCATTACTCAGTTGTTTACGTTGTTTACGTTGAATTCCGAAGCGGAAGTAAGAAATTCTGCTGCCGGGAAATGTGGAAAAGCTACACAATGAACATTAGACTGGAAAATCCAGGACCAGCTACATCAAAATGTGAATACTACCGTGATAAACCGGTTGCTTTAATTATACGTCAGATTATTTAGATGTTGAATAAGTCTATTTAAGCACTTAATGATACCCTTTTTGCAAAAGTTCTGGTATACAACAAGAATATCCAGAAAACAAACCTTTCAAAACCTTTTCTTTGAACAGCTTTGAAGTCATTTTTAATTAAGTATAAAATATTCCCCAGCATCTACCTAAAATACTTATTTCCTGAACTTTTTCGATATAATTTTATGTATAATCTGACATAGAGAACGCATTATCACAACCTCTGTCATAGAATTTTGCTGAGATCATCTTGTACAGGGTGTAGTCATAATCTTAGAAGCTCTGAAATTGAAAAGAGAAAAAAAAAACACAGCTTTAGAAACAAGAACTATTCCCACACAAGTTTAAGAGAAAATCTAAAGGTTTCTGCTTTAAACTACTGTCATTTTTGCCTAAATGCCTTATTGCTGCACCGAAGTGATTTGTTCACTGATCATGGACCAGTGTTTTAAATACATCTTACTTTTGTCCTGTGTTCCACCTGTCTTAGGCAGGACATGTCACATATCCTGTGATGACATCAGTACTGTCATACTTCTGTTTCTGCTTAGTCAGAGTGGGGACCCCCGCTGTACACTTAATGTTCCACTGTTTTTCAGAGCTATGCATTTCAGCCCCTTGTCATTACTGGCAATCTTTGACTGTAATGTTCGGTAAATTGAATACTCATTCCAACTATATAGAGAAAAATCTCGTCTTCATTTTATTGATGTATAACTCTGAGGGGGTTCCGTATCATGATGATAGTTGCAGAGAAGAGTTAGAAAACAAGTCATTACATCACAGACTAACATACACGTATCCTTGGTAATGCATGTTATTTTAGTCTCTTTTTTTGCCACCAACCGCTGATGTCCTACCATAAGCAGTTGCCTTATCCAGTAGGCTAGACTGGTCCACATTACCCAGTAACCACACAGAAACACCTACTGGTTTTGGGGTTTTGAACGTGTTCTATATTGAACGTATTATATTAATGGACTGTGTGATGTGTGTGTGACTGTGTGATATGTGAGCTTCTTGTTAATAGTAGTCTGTAAATATTATCTGTAACAATAATTGTAACTGTCCCAGTGGTTAATAAAACCAATAAAAGCTGTTCTGTCTGGCCTTACTAACGAGAACAGATTCAGTGCTATAGGACATCAATGACATAATCAATTTAAAAACATGCTGGGGTGTACTCCTTGACTTGAATAAGTTTGGTTTTGCACTTAAGTAATTGTGGTTTCATTTTCTATTATTAGTTCAACCCACCCAATCTTAAATTATTGTATTCCAAAATCCTGCATCACATGAACTATATTTGTAAAGTTTTGCCCACTATCTTTTGTTTTGTGATATCTAATGCAGCCAATCTGTTAATTTTTCTACAGGAGTATGTTAAAGGCCTTTGTGACCCAGAGCTGAAGAAAGATGAAAGATATCCAGTGGACATGCATTGTATCTTCGTTGGTGCCGGTGGGCTCTTTCTGGACCATCTGCTGCGAGACACAAGCGCTGAGGTGCAGGTGCTGGAGCCAGGCCGTCTGAGGCTGCTGGGTTGTGCCGAAGCCGTGGTAATGGCACAGAGCCGCGTGCAACAGTTTGTTGCCCTCTTCCAAGAGAAACGTAGCTTGCCAGCTGATCGTGAGCCCTCAGTCAAGCGAACATTTAAGAACTTTGTGGAGGAACGGGCAGACAAATACACGATGGAGCTGCTGCTTTTGCCTAGTGCTCTAAAGGAGGAGCTTTTGGGGCTGGTGCAGAGCCCCACACAACATATTGTAGACTTTGAGCAGGATCGCTCTCAGACCAGCACCCCGGTCACTGAGCTTTCCAACCAAATCCTGGTTGCAACCTTTGAGGAAAAGTCCTCCACAAAAGACAAGGCGTCCTATGAGGACAAGGCATCCAGCCCTGTGCTCATGCCTGATGTGCTGGTACTGAATGGGCGGCCAACTCACAAGCGGCGCTCATCTGAGAGCGAGCAAAGAGACACAAAAAGGCAGTACTCGCTGGAGAGAAGGGACGAGGACCAGGACAGAGACAGTGGCCGTGATGACAGCAAAACACGGTCAAGACCACCTGGCAGGATGGACATACAGGTGTTGGACTCTGGGGATACATCTGATGAGGATGAAGCCGTGAGCCCTGAGACCAACCTGCGGTGTCTGGTGAACTTCTTCAGAACTATGGGATACCAGCAGGATGTGGTAGAGCGGGTAGTGCGTGAAACAGGCCAAACTGAAGACACCTTCTTGCTGCTAGAGCGTATTGTAGAGGAGAGCCAAAAGAGCCAAGATGCCTCCACTATGGCTAACCCATGTCCATCCACCAACTCCACTTACACTCGGCTCAAGGAGAAGGAACGGGTGCAAGGCCGTGCTCTAACAGAGATCAAGTTAAAGGAGAATATCAAAGTGCACAGCAGTAATGGTTGGAACCAGAAGAGCCAAACCATCAATGCAGCATCACTGGACAATGACGACGATGTCATAGAGATTGGGAGGAAATGCAGGACAGTCGGGCCACTGGATCTTAAATCAGATTCCAGGTTTGATTACCTGTCACGGGGTGGCTCACAGACTGTGGGGCCCATGCGGATGGAGACTGTTACGGCACTGCGTAGTTCTGCTTTGGAAACACGACCAAGTTGCTCCTACCAGACCTGTGCACGAGTGCCACTGCCTCACACTGAGCCACCAGCACTGCCAAAGGCCATTCCTCTTACAGGGATGTCCCGCTTTCAGCAATCACTGCGCACCCCTTATCGACTAGTCCTGCAGGATGTACCCGGGCACCCAGACCTCCGGCACATCATCATAGACGGCAGTAATGTGGCCATGGCGTAAGTTTGTATGTTTATTTAGCTGATTGGTATGCGTACAAATGTGCATACATATAGTTATCTAGCTGAGAACCAAAGTGAAAAGTCACTATCGTTTCCCCACTGTAGTCATGGATGTATGGGGATGATGTGTGTGTATCTGAATGTGAGAGACTATTTAAAGGTTAAGAAGTCACTTCCAGTAAGTCGTGCAAATGTGCATGTTTTTGAACCCAGGTTTGTGTATTCATGTGTGTATGAAAGAGAGTGGGTGTCAAAGCAAGATAAGGTGCAAAATGAGTGGGTGACCTGTACCCATGCATCTTCATACTTCCTCTTCTCTGTCATCTCTTTCAAATGCTACTTTTCAGCATTTCTTTTCTGTTCTCTAGGTGGTTTCCTTCAAGGCCCTTTTCTTATAAGAACTGTGACAGTGGGCACCAAGGTGTGATTAATGGTTTAGAAGGTGGATGTAGGTGGATGAATTATGCTAGGAACATATTTGAATAACAGTGAAATTATGTGTGTGGTAATGAGGTGTTTGTAGTAGTAAGAGGTTTAAAAAGAAAACACACCAGAGCAATAGGTTTTGAGATGCTTCCTAGTGAAAAAGGAATATGGGATGTCCTGACCTATAATAATGTATGCAGTCCAAAAATTCTTGTGGGGGTGTGTGATAAAAAGATAATAAGACATGTCTGTACTATAGGACCTACTTTGTCCCATGTTGTCTGTATGCTAATGATTCTCTCAGATGACCTACATGTGACTAGAGCATGATGACTTTGTGTACGTGCAGCTGTGACATGATCTGGAACATTTCCCTCACCAACATCAGCATTGCATTGCTCCCAAACTTCATTATTTTTACTTTAGTACTTTATTTAATTCTTCTAATTAGAAATGATTGTTGTGATTATTGTTTTTTGTTTGTTCAGTATTTTACTACCCTTGCTGTTTTATGGCGAAAATAAAGTTTTTACAGAAGTCATAGCATAGTTGATTAGAGTGTAAAATACTGATTTCATAAATTGATGGATCGTGTTTAAAGAGATCATAACTCCTCTACTTCCAACAAACATGATCACTGTACTATCCCTCATGCTGTGGCACTGGATGATTTCAACCTTCTGCAATAACAGTGTTGTTGTTTATACCTATTTATAAGTTGCTTCTTTTTGGAGAAGGAAAATCTGTGAAAATAGATGTTTACTTTGAAAATAGATATTTGAAACTCTAGGATTCATTTATCAACCTTTGCCAAGTCAAAGTATTCCCAACAAATGATTCTGTCATTTTTATATATAGATATATAGAATCTTTTTTTTTTTTTTAAATATATATAATAATTATATATTTTTATACTGGTGATAAATGATGGTCACAGCAACTAAAAGAACTCCGTCTAAGCACAGTATGCTTTCAGTGCATCAGTTATACAGGTGACAATTATCTTTTTCTGCTGGCAAGTCCTTATTTGTTTTATTCTATAAATTTGTTTTGGATTGCCTTTTTACAGAATGTTAATATTCAGCAACAAAGAGTTGCAAATTTTAGTTGCGTTTCTGAGCATTTAAATTAAGGAAGGAATTTAAACGTCACATTAAAACTGGTGAATAAAAATGCAGGATTTCAGGACGTTTATACACTTTGAAGCATATCAAGGTTTACATTAGTCCTTATAAGCAGAATTACACAAACTCAGGAGCTCTCACTGGATTTTGAAATACCTGGATGTTCATGACGTTCATATTTTACTTGTTTTAGTTCTTTCTTTGCTTGCTAAACTGCTGTATAAACACAGAAGATTGTTCGAGATGTTCTAGTACCTGATTATTTAACAGCACTATTTGAGTCAGTGTGTTCAATTGAATCGATGTCTTCCACTGTGGTGATGTAGTAAGTGAATGTGATGAAATACCGATTCTGAGCATCGTTGCTGTTTTTAGTATTATGGCATTTTTGGATCATGGTCCTTTTATTTGCTTTGTTTGTAATTTTTTTACAATAACCGGTTAGCAGAGCAAGTGATTCAGTTGATGATAATGTGGATCTTGGCTTGAAAAAATGATGAGGGTGTTTTTTGTGGTTATTTCTTGGTAGAGAATGGGAGAATTAAATGGGTTTTTTACATATTTGTCAATTTACATTTCCAGACTGTAAGGTTATTTTACTATGAACGTCAACTGTGGTGGATTTAGCAACACTTCCTGTTCAACTTTCTCTTAGAGGGAAGTTCCCTCCAAAGTGTGTGTGTAAACGGGTGTGTGTAAACGTGTGTGTGTGTGTAAAATTGTGTGTGTGTGTGTGTGTGTGTGTGTGTAAAGGTGAGTTCCTAGATAAAATACAGGTGTTTGTTGAATTTAGGTTTCCTTTGAGATTTAATAGTAGACTTTTTCCTGAACCAAAACTAAACAGTCTTTTCTTTCACCATTTCCTTATGGAATATTAACTGGGGATTAATATGTTTTACACTCTTACTATCACAAAACTCATATTCTCTTACCATTTAAAAGTCTGCTTCTGTGTCTCTTGTTCCTAGCATGTTAATTCCATGTGCCACTTACATGAATATCACAACTGCTTCTTTTCCAGACATGGACTCCATCGAATCTTCTCGTGTCGTGGGATTGCCATTGCTGTTGAAGCCTTCTGGCGAAGGGGACATCGAGAGATCACAGTGTTCGTACCCCAGTGGAGGCAGAAAAAAGACCCTAACATCACAGGTAAGTGCTCAATATATTCCTTCACTTCAGGGTTGTTTCATTGTTTCAGGCTTTCTTTATATGGCTAGAATTTTTGTCCTATGATCTGACTAGGGGAGCAGCAATAACTCATTGGTGACATTTCTATGCTAGTGCTCATGGTGTTGTGAAATTAAATCCCAGGATTTCCAGAGATCAGTGTTTGGTGCATGAGCAGCACCTTTAACCACTGACTATTCAGTTTCATGCCTCTACAACCATGCAGTCAATTTCAACTCGACTGAAATTTTCCACAACTCAAAATTAGCTAACATGAGCTACATTAAGTGAGATAAATCCTATAGAGTCGATTCTATGACTTGTGGTACTCTCTGTTCTACATGCTAATGAAATTGTACATGTTAATATGACTCAGAGTTGCAATACATAGTAGGTGGTGTGTTTTTCAGTGGAACTGAAATGAAATCTTTGCAGTTTTGTAGGAAGTCAGAACTTTAGACATGCCAAAACTGAAATTTCATTTTAAGAAATAATCTGTAGTTTTCAGTACTGTATATACTTTATATGGCCAAAGGTTTGTGGACACCTGACCATCACACCCATATGTGCTTGATGATGATTCAATTCCAGATTTAGTCAGACTTTGCCTTTATAGTGATCTTTACAGTTCTGGGAAAAATTTCCAGTAGTTTTTGAAGCGTATCTGTGGGGATTTGCCCGTTTACCCACAGGGCTTTAGTGAGGTCAAGCACTGATGTTGGGCGAGGCAGCCTAGTGTGCAGTCAGCAATCCTGTTCATCCCTAAGGTGTTTCGGTGAGGGATGAGATTGGAGCTCTGTGCAGGCCACTTGGGTTTTTCCGTTTCAGCCATAACGCATGGACCTCGCTTTGTGCAAAAAAATCATGCTGGTACAAGTAAAATTTTGACATCATAGTGTACAAAGACATTCTTTGTCATGTGTGCTTCCAACAGCATGGGGAAGGCCCAAATGTCGGTGATGGTCAGGTACCCACTTACTTTTAGCCGTATATGTAGGTGTAGTACAAAATGTCACAATCTGACAAGGTGAATAGTTGTACCATGTGGGATGTGGTAGCTCAGTGGTTAAGGTGTTGGACTACTGATCGGAAGGTCATGGGTTCATACCCCAGGACCAAGCTGCCACTGCTGGGCCCCTGAGCAAGGCCCTTAACCCTCAATTGCTCAGTTGTAAGTCACTCTGGATAAGGGTGTCTGCTAAATGCCGTAAATGTACCAGACTCGCGCAGTTTTTCTTAGATTTCAGCTAAAGTTAGACATCCACCAGACACAAAAACTTAAGTATATGGTCAGCAATAATTGATGATTTTCCATCAACTGAGTTTTTCTGCATTTTGTAAATATAATATTTTACTCACGGTTCATATCCAGACCTTTGTTTTCAAGCAAAGAGTTTAATCTCATGTAACTATTACACATTTTAGTTAAATAATCCTGATGTTGATTACCATGTTCTTACTGTACAGTGTTTGCATCTAGTAATACTGATTTGATTAAACGTGAACAAATAATTCCATGCACAAGTCACATGTGGGTTCATGTGAATGTCTGGTGCAGTGTAATATCTGGTCAGGGGAAGAGCAAATAAAAAACTCTATATCTTCTGTTGAAAATGAAAATGTCAAAATGAAAATGTCAGTCAAAAGGTTTCACAGTAATACTCTACAGTTTTTTTTTTTCCAGGACATTAGGGACTGGCAGACATTCTACGCTGTAGTATAGTAGTCATTCCTTATCTATTATAACCTTATCTATATAGAATTGAGATATCAATTCTAGTTATAGCAAGTTTAAATGATTTACAAATGAGTCATATTAGAAAGATATAGAGATATTATATAAGATAAACATATTACAGATAGGTGTTACTTTCAATACAACTCATGTGATTTGTAGGTTTGTGTAATTGTATTTAGGTTTGTGGGATAAATATATAAATAACTCAGTGGTGGTTCTCCACATATTAGCTTCAATAAAATATACTAGCAATCGTGTATTTACGCTCAGATAGAACAAGTACATGTTGTGTGCCGGGAACACTGAAGGCTTTGGGTTTGTACTCAGATTTGCTTGATTCAGTATTCAATTTCCACTAAAATCTCTGGCTGTACTTTTAAATGACATTAAATATTAATAGGTAAACCAGTTGCCTAATTTGTAACTGTAACAGTTACTACTAATAAACGCTGGATGTAGATGTAATTGGAATGAGATGATATTCCAATAGAAATAAAAGAAGAAAAATTTAGCTGCAGAGCATATCAGAAATAAAAATTTTAAAAAAGGCTAAATTAGAAGTTTCTTGTCTTTTTGCCCCCCCCCCTTTTTTTAATTATTATTTTCTGCCTCCAGCCATTCAGCCTAACAAACCTATAAGCTTGCAAAGCTTTCTGTTCAGTGGTAATTTCCAAGCCATGTCTCACAAGCAGGTGGCAAAAAGATGCCCATCATTGCAAGACCCCGAATGGAAAGACCATTTAGGATCATTAATCTCTAAATCGCCAAATTTGATTCACTCCTAATCCTAAACTCCTGTGCAAAGCAACCAAACTCTGTGTTAACATATGTAATGTTTATGACTAGGTTTAGTGGTTAATTAACCATATGAATATGTAAATACATTTTTACAATACTTAGTATACTTTATTTATTTGTCATTGAACTTTTTTCTTGTAGCCTGTTTATGTTCATTAAATATCGATTTTTCACATAATTCTCTGAGAAATCGCAATGATAAATTAACTCCAGTGATAAATTTTATTTCTTTACGTCTCACAGAACAACACTTCCTTAATCAGCTGGAGGATCTGCGTTTGCTGTCATTCACCCCCTCCAGAGAGGTCTGTGGGCAAAGGATAACATCACATGATGACAGGTATTAATGCCTAAAAGAGGTCAAGCCCACTGCTGTTTATATCATGGTTTCTGCTCTTTTATTTTTTTAAGTGACTTTCCTTGTAGGCGAATGCTAACTATGTTTATCTTTGCAAAGAATTACTGAAAGCTGAACTTAAACATTGCAGCATCTGTTGAAATGTTTTGTTTCCTGCTGTCTACAGGTTCTTGCTTCATTTAGCAGAGAAGACAGGGGGCATCATTGTCACTAACGACAACCTGAGAGACTTTGTTACACAGTCTGAGGCTTGGAGAAAGATCATACAGGAGAGGTAAAAATTCTCCTCATTTGGAATTCTGTCTACATTTTAATGTGTTATGGTAACGATCAAAGTATTATTATTTTATATAGAGTTTGAAAACAAATAAAGCTTGAAATGAACTGTTTTCTTCAGACTCTTGCAGTTCACCTTTGTGGAGGATCATTTCATGATCCCAGATGATCCTTTAGGAAAACACGGGCCACTTTTGGAGCACTTCTTGTGCAGAGATGGCCGGTGAGTTACCCAAAAAATATCCAGACAAAGTGTTTGTTTGTTTGTTTTTAAACAGTTATGATGACTTAGTATTTAACAATTATGTTTGAAGGAGTTGTGACCTCGTTCCTTCTACCCCTAGAACAACTGCAAGTCATCTCTTGCCCCCAATAAGGAAGGACCTACAGGTCAAGCCATCAGTTTATGCCCAGACACACGCCCTGTTGCCCACTCAGTCCAAATCAGTATCGCACTTGCCCCATTCCGGCCCACCTGACTGGCATCCACCTCGTCCGTCCCCATCGCCACCTCCACAGCGCTCACCCTTAGAAACTACAGAGCTGAAGAGGAAGCTGTACGACATTTTCCCTGACCAAAAGCAGCGCATCGACCGCATCCTCAATGACAACCCTTACATGAGGGACCTGAATGCTCTATCAGGCCTCCTACTAGGCTGAACACATCAATGTTGAGACCACACGCACAACCAATAGGCAGTGTTTCATATCAGTGTGACTACAGAACAATGGTGAACATGAACATGACTCTCTCTTTTTTTTTTTTTAATAATAGTAATTTTACTAATAAGGCTGCAAGTGGGTTGTTCATTTAGGGAATTTTGTTGTTTGTTCTACTTTGCTTTCAAGATTACAGAATCCTTCCCATGTAGCTACAAGCACAATTAATACACTTTATTTTGGGTTTGGGTTAAACGAAGGTTCAAAGATGTAAAGTCCAAGTGGCATATATTTTATGTACATATTTATTACATTACTATTCTTCTTAATTTATCAATGGAAAAATCTTTGTTCTAAAAGGTGTTTTAGCCACACATTTAAACTGGCTTTATGGCAATGGCTGCTGAAGGACAGATGCTTGTTTTTGCTGTCAGATTTGTTAACAATGATTTTGGGCATTGACCCATTTGAGTCATACTGAAGATGCAATAAAGTGCCCCAGGTCATCTGTAACTAGTCCCTTGATTATAGGGGTTAGAAAATGAATACTACTTCATAATGCAACTATGGCAATGGATTTATTACTAATGCTTGAAGCATGAATGTAACATTTTGGAGAAGTTCTTTGGAGAGTAGAAAAATTCAAATGCAATTAAATTACAATGGCTTCCAACAGCTATATTGGAGTATACAACTAATGTCTATTACGTCCTAAATGCCTAGCACTTCAGTTAAATCTGGATTTTCAGAAACAAATTACTTTATTTATGCAATCTGTACTGAATTCCTAGCAGAATTCACATGAATTAAACTTCTGTCAGTACCTTGCTGTGTCTTGATTACTGAACCAGCTCTAAAGGTGGTGATTTAAAACATGAAACTATGTGGCTGACTTATGACTGTATGAACAACGTTAAGAACAGTTTTCTACATTCTGAGAGCAAATTCCTGTACAGGTTTAGGGGAAAAAAGGTGTTTTTTTTTTATTCATTTACATAAATTTAAACCACAATGGAAATCTTGCACAACTTCACTTCCATCCTGTGTTGATTGTGTTGATTATGTGCAGCAGTGGATTATAATTTGTGGATTTGTATATAATCCTGGGCCTTGTGCAGACCTGTGCAGAACATTATCCAGGTGAACTGTGGGTATCTCACAGCACAGCTGTCCAAACTGCTGTTTTCTTCAGTGGAAGACAGTGTTAATAAAGGCCATTTATGTGTTCATCACATAAACAGTGAATTTGAGTGGTCTTTCCCCTGGTTACTTGTGGACATGTTGACAAAAAGCAGGCTTTTGGAGAGCAGTGATCATTATTCCCTTACCTGGGAGCACTGTGTACTTGTTACCTCATTACTCAGAATATCATTCATTTAAAATGTTGAATCAATTGCAACAGAAAAACATGGACACTGAAGGCTGTTCACACCTGACCTTGGCTTAAAACAGAATGGCTTGCATAACACCTTCATAAAACAGCACCTTCAGTACTACATGAAGAAAAAGGATGCTTTGTAATCCCCATCAAAAATGGTTGTGCTAGGATAAATAGATTAGCAAAAAAGAATATCGAACTAACACCCTGTTAGAAAGCAGTAAGTACAACTAGATAGGTAAAGTCTGTCACAATAAGCTTGATGTTGGCTTTGAGTTATCAGTTTAAAGTAGTCATTATACATAGTCAAATAGCTTACCATGCAAGTGATGTACTGTATGGCTTCACTATTTTACCCATAACACAATTTTCATCATTGAGACTAGCCTTTTGGTGTCATATATGTATCCCACAATAATCTGGAGATTCTACTTATTTTGGGATTTTATGTGCACATAATGTCCTGTGATGTCACGTAGTTTTGCTGGAGTTTTGTGATCCTGCTTACCATGCATGTGACATCACGTGACATGTGACACACGTGTGATGTCAATACAATAACCATAAAGCACATCTCATTGAGGTGAACATTTTCACGTGTCACATACCTGGTAGTTTGTATTTCCAATTACTTTAGGTGTTGCTACTGGTAGATTGATGGATGGATGGATGGATGGATGGATGGAGAGAGTGTGTTGTTTTTAGAAAGAGAAGGAGAGAGAGAATGATACAGGTAGATTGATAGAAAGCCGTGTTTATGTGTGCTTCTGATTTGTACCAAGACGTGTTGTGTGACGTCACAACACGCGTTCAGCATTAGCACAGCTATCATAGAAGTAATTACAGGAACCTGAGCCAATTCTGCAGTGACTGAGCAGGGAAGACACATGTGAGTTAACATCTGTCCACGGACTCCAACTTGAGGGTTCATTTGTTATTGTCTTCAGGAAAATGTTCCTCACAGACTTTTATATTTCATGCTTTCATTCATATAAACATCCCACTCGATGTACTCTGAAGATTTGAATTGATGAGTAATTTTCAGGTTGGCCACATGGTGGCGACATAGACTAGAAAATTTTTTAACTTTCTTTTTTCTTTCTTTCCTTCTTCTTCTTCTTCTTCTTCTTCTTCTTCTTCTTCTTCTTCTTCTTCTTCTTCTTCTTCTTCTTCTTCTTCTTATTATTATTATTATTATTATTATTATTACTACTACTACTATATATTTTTTTATAATATCCTTATAGCTATTGGACATTTAATGTGGTTGACAACTTTATAGATATTCAGGCTTATCTCATTAAAGAAATAATGAAGCCAGTTATGATGGAAGGAATCGGACATTTCTTGACAGGAATCAGACTCATTGCACAAAATTAACTGTAACTATAAATTGTTATTTATGTTGTTGTTTTTTTAAAGTTTGTCATGACAAACTTTGATGTTGGCTTGATAAAGCCAGTATGAATGTTTAAAATAGTTGTCAATATGAAGATAGATAGATAGATAGATAGATAGATAGATAGATAGATAGATAGACTGTGTGCATGTGTGTGTGCGTGCGTGCGTGTATGTGTTACTGGTAAATTGATAGAAAGGTGGATGGTGTTCACTGTGTCAGAGGCTGCTGAGAGTTCAAAGACAATGAGGATCAACAAAGGTTTGGCTGATCTAGTGGCCAGACAGGTTGAGACAACTTAAACATCATTCTGGATAACAAAGAGAGACAATTAAATACTCAAGAATTCTAAAAAGAAAAAGGAGAGATGTGATACGGGTGGGAAGTTGTTGTGATATATTATAGACAGAATACATGCACAATGATTATTTATTGGCTTCTCCGGCTTGTTCTTTATTTCACAATAGAATCAACCAAACAAAGACTTCTTTACAGATATAGAACTGCTATAAACTGTTGTATTTTTGGCATACTGGTTTCAATAATATAAGAGACAAGTGTTTGTGCTTAACCTTCAGTTTGCTCGTTCGACAAATGTGGGTGGAAAATAGGTTGTTTTTTTTTTTTCACTTTGACTGAGGGGTTGTCCCTCTTTCTTCTTGCTTTTCTCTATGCACGGGTTCTTAAAAAACCGTAAAAGATTATTCCTGAAATTTTACTATGCAAAACAGCTGCTTTGAACTATGAACTAAAAAACAAACTAGAAACAAGACTGACACTAACCTAGAATAGATGCCTAGAATTAAGTATTTAATATTAACAGAATGCATTATGCTGTCATCATAGTATTGGTACATGTCCTTGTTTTATGTCAACAAATGAATGAAACTTGTAAATGAAGTACAGTAGTTTTAGAATGGCTCTCCAGTTTATATCTCAAGATTTGAATTCTTTTTGCTCTTTTTGCCCTATTCTCTTTAAAATTTCCAAATTCAGATTTGCATTGGATTTAGGATGGAATCACAGACTAAAGAGCTCTAAATTATAATTGTTGCACTACAGTTAAGCAAAATCATAAAACATATCACTCCAGTATCTTTTACTGCTATTCTAAACTCTTGGGGATACATGCTAGAGATGTTGTATTCTCATTTAATAGAAACACTACCGAAGTCTGCAACAGTGGTGTTAGGTGGTAGCTAATCATCAGTTACTCAACACCTTAAGACTAAATGCTTGAAATATGGGTTTGTCTAATGATATATTAAATCACAGAGTGTATCCAGTTTGTCATCAGGGATACATTATTATCAGTAATTCCTCTCACGACCAAACTGCATGAAGGTGTAGAATTGTTAACGATACTCAGCTTGCTTTTATTTGAAATTAGACATTTCTACATGTATGTTGGTGACATTATTACTGTATGCTCTCAAAAATAAACTGAGCTGTACCATCAAAACTTTAATGAAAATGACACCACATACACGTTTCCAGCTAAAAGATACAGACCAAAAGATGTGCTTTTGATGGTGCCTTCTCAGCAACAATGAAAGGTCAAGTTTGGAACTTTTATTTGGTGTCTGTGGGAGAAACTGATAGAAATGAGGTTATAATGCACTATGGTAAGTGTGTATAGCGTCAGAGAGCCTCAAACTCCATTTGTTTATGCAATGGACGATGAAAAAAAGTTGACTAGATTACAGAGAATTCTGCAGTAAAAACATTCTAAAAGACAAGGTGGTGTTTTGGTCAAAGAGACCACAAGATCCCGAAGAAACAGTCTTTTCCTTTCTCGCCTCTACCCCAACATGGTAAGGAAAAACAATACACTGTTCTGGGAGGAAGGTTCAAATACCATGAACATTCCAAAACAGCTCAACATTCTCAGGAGTGTTGCATTCCCAAAACCTCCTCCCTCTGCTTTTCTGCCCTAGATCGCCTACCTTCTCTTTCTCTCTTTCATAGTATATACTGTATATATTTATATGGCCCTCTGTTTAATTAAAACATACCGTGCCATAATGGAACACTCATACTGACTCACATTAACAAGGGTGGACATAATAGCTGCCTTTATTCTTTAATTAAGAACACTCGTGTGGAGACGTATTTGCTTTACAGCATTAACAGAAGTCAGTGACTGAACCACAAGCGATTTAAAGTCTACCCAGAAAGCACTGTGACTAATCAGACACATGGCTTCTCATGCAAGCATGTTGTTGTGTCAAGTTTAGTGAATGGACTAAATTGTGTACATACAGTATTATTTGACTGAGACCAGGAGAATGCAGGATTTGCAAATGAAATGATTTCCTTAACAAGTTTACACACTATATATGTTACAATGTGGATTTTGCCAACTCATCCCACCATTAGGAAGGAATAAGAAGCACAGAATTTTCTCCTTCACTACAAAACAGCAGTTTTGTACATATAAACATCCCCCACTCCACGCTCTCACACATACACACTACCAGTGAGGCATTATTTGGACAATTTAGACGAGTGAATGGGTGTATTCATGAGTTTGCTGATGAAGCAATTGCTACAGTAGAGACAGCCGTCATGGAGAGTGGGGAGCTCCTGTGACTTTTTTGCATGCTATGCAAGGAGAACAGCGACTAGACCGCATGTTAAATTAACACACTGTTTTAACTCCATCATGTGGCACACTAGCTTGGCTCTGGGAGGGGCCACTCCTTCCCTCCATCTGCTGTAGAGCTGCAAACAATGATGTCATTTCCTCACCAGGGCTGAGCTGGCAACTTTGGAAGCTGGAAAGAAAGCAAGGCTGCTCGTTTTTTTGTGGTTGTATAACCAAGACACAACTCATTCACTCACACATAATTTGCTAGAACAAGCGTACACAAATTGCTGCACCTTCACACAATTTAAATAGAGTTTACTGAGAAGGCGTTGACGATACAATGACAAAATTTGGGAGTTTCTGCATGTAAACCCATGAATCATGGTGGTATTAAACTTTTTATCCAAATATGACCATTTCTAGATTAGGTTTGGCTGATCTAAAAATGCTGGCATGAGTTTGCTGAATCTGCACATAAAGTGTTTTTCGAATGCGCCTGTTCATTTAAACAGAGTCTATTTGCTATCAGACACTATTTGCATGCATTGTAGTCAGACAGCTGGGGCAGAGGTGGAAAAATGGGAGTTTTAAAACTGCAGATGAACCACGCCTGGCAGAAAGCTATGTTTGTAATTGGTCCTGTGAGAGAGTCTACAAAACTTGTATGTTTTTCTACAGAACAAAAACCTTTATTTAACAAATACCTGCAATACATCAGCACCTTCTTGTCTCATATTTATGTTACCTTTTCTCTTTTTTTAAATTAATATTGTAAATACCACCTAATTCCAGAACATCACCGTGTCAATTACCACCATTATGACCAACAGTAATACTATAGGTTTGCATGAAGTGAAAGGTATCTGAGTGTTACTCCTAGATACTCTAGGTCCAGTGTGACTGGGAAAGTAAATTATTGATAAACGTAAGGAACTGACTGGTGTTGGAAGTGCAACTGGATATGGAAGCTTAATCACACCACATAATAGACTGTTAACTAATAGTACTTGTTCAGTTACACACGCTATCAGACTGGTTTACACAGCTTCTTTACTACCTTCACTGTTCTATACCATCTACACACTCATATAGTGTTGACAATTCATAGATTTTGCTTCTTTGCCACATATTAGCAACTGTCTTGTAGCTGGTACAAGGTCTACACTTCACATCACAGCTGCTGGTTATACAGGTTAAGTGAGCAGGTTCAGTCAACTTCACCACCAAAGTTGTAAAGCCTGGCTTTCTTGAGCCTATGTTCATACTGATCAGTTATTTGATCAGCATCGTTCCCAACAACCTATCGTTCATTATCGCTGATGTACTAAATTTAAACATTATTCTTTTTACACTCTGTTCTTTCTTTATTATATATATTTATAATATCTAATCTATCTATCTATCTATCTATCTATCTCTCTCTCTCTCTCTCTCTCTCTCTCTCTCTCTCTCTCTCTCTCTATATATATCTATATATATATATATATATATATATATATATATATAAATATAATATATATACACACACACACACACACACACACACCTAAACATTTATTTATGTCTACTTCCAGGTTACTTACTACCACTGCTTTATTTTTGAGACTATGTAAATACTTGATAGTTTGTAGGTGGCACAGTGGAGCAGAGGGTCACACTACTGCTTCATAGCTCCAGCATTTCTAGTTCATTTATGGTCGTGTGTGAGCATCTCTGTATTTCCAAATGGGAGCTGGAAAGTTGAATAATTAGGTTGTGTTGTTTATTTGTTTGTTTGCATTCCTGGTTTGTTGAATGCAACACGATTGCGATCAAGGTCTATAACCTGTTGCATTGACTCCACTGACCCTGACCACAATAAAGTGAATACTGAAAGTGATTTTGATTTTGTGTTGCCGTGACTTCTCTGTTCTGTTCTGTTCTGTTCTGTTCTATTCTATTCTATTCTATTCTATGTCATGTCATGTCTTCAGAAAATCAAAAATCTTGAGTAGATTTTGCATTCTGTCCCAACAGCACGACTCCACAGCGGTAATATAGACCACATCACTGAGCTGTAGCACAGCGCCGCCCGCGGCCTTGTTACGAAACTATATGAGTCCGTGTGTGCGCGAGCCCGAGGCTGCCGGCAGCCACAGCATCTTCATTGTAGCTCCTCTGCGAATGTGGACATTGAAACGGCCAAACCATAACAGTGGGCGGACTGTCGGTTTTGGGTTTTAATAGGAGAAACACAAGGATTTTTAACTAGAGGTAAGTTGTGGATAATTGTACGAGTAACGTGCTTCGTTTGAGCTAACGGAGCTACATTTATTTTTCGAACAACGGCTGGCTAACGCTAGTTAGCTTCAAGGCTAATGACGATAGCATGTAAACATGGCAGATTAGTTTGTCACTATAGCAATCGTGAGGCTGGCTAGCACACTGAGTAACCAGTGTTCGAGTTATAACACAATAGCTGGTCAGATACCTCTATGTTTCTGTACAAACCTGTGCAGGTTTATTGTTTGTTTTATTTCTTCTCTACTCCGCCAAGTTGGCTAATTAAATGGTTATCTACACGGTCGCTAGCGAGCCTCACGGACAGCTAGCTAGGTGTGATTTGTGTGTATACAGCTAGCTACCTAGCCGTCTGACCACCTCCTTATGCGGCTCTGCAGTGATATTAAAACAGTAAACGATACTAAAATGTCATTTCGTGTATACGGTACATTTAGTGACGGCATTAATACTTTTGCTTGCTAGCTCTATTGCCAGCCAGCGTGCGACCCTCTGACCCAGAATAATAATAAAGCAAAGAGCAGCCTGAGGATGAGTGCAGGAAAACCTGCAGCTAAGTTATGCTCATGTTCTGTTTTTTATTGTAATGCAGCTTAGGACATGATACCTGAAGGTTTAGTATAACCTGTTGTTCTTATATCTATATAATTTATGTTTCGCGATATAGAATAACAGTCCTATAGGACACACATATTGACCGAGGTTAGCTACTGATACTAACATGATGCATTTCACATGCTACTTGGATGCATTATATGCGTCGTGGTGTTAATGTTGCTGGTGTGATTGATTGTTTTGTTTGCATCCGTGCTGTCGATAGGCTTCCATAACGGAAGAGATGATTTTTCAGTTTTAATCTCACGTCAGCTGCACTGTTATATCTATTACAGTAGGCAATACCTGCAGATGGGTAATCTGTGATAAGATGGCGCAGGTCAGGTTTCCCTAACCACTAGTATTCAGTCTAACCATGTTGTTGTGCTGCGACATTCAGGATGTATGCTTCTGTTTATGTTCAAGTTCATGTTCATTTACCGTCCAACACAACACACTGGAAAACAGTTCAGATAATTGCATAAGGCACTTCATATGGACTATAGTTTCCAATGGTGAATTGGGTTAATCAGCTTTGTAAGTGTGGTCACTGTGGTATAGTCATTATGGTATCCAGAAATGCAGGGAAAAAAAAAAGTGAATAGAGTTCTGTAGCAGAGCTGAAAAAAACGTGATTAGGACTGGCTTTTAATGACTCGAGATTTCAAACCATAAAGCACTTTATCTTCTGTAAGGATTAACCAATCACATGCACTTAGATTATTTCGCTGAAAGCAGGTCATCGGACCAGTGACTAGCTACATGGTTTGATTAAGTCACAAAGAGAAGAGATTTCATAGATTTTGTTTGTCCTGTCAGGTCTGAGTAACACATGCACAATGTGACTTTCTTGTCATTGTTAAAATCATGGAGTATAACAATGATTAGACAGAGAAATTACTAATCACTGAACAGAGATGGATATCTGGTTACAGTGCATAATGTTGGTCAAAAGAGCATGAAGCACTATGTACAAACAAATCATAACTACTTTGCATTCTTATTTATAGCCATAAACATATAACAATTGGCAACAACTGTTAATCATGTTTTTGTAACCATTTATTTAACTGGACTTTCACAAATTATAGCTGGTATAACAGATGGACCTTTAAGGAAAAGGATATTAATTTTGTATCATCTGTTTGGGTAGCATCTGCTGCCATCATGGAACAAGTAATTGAGTTGTATTGATTGTGTGATGCCAACACTTAACCTTGAATATGATAATCATGTAAATTGGATTATTCATGTATGAGGCCTCGTGGAGTCATTTTATATAGTGTTGCCAGTTAACTATTTCATGTGTTTAGTATCAGTCTGCCCCTCGGCTTTTTGCAGCCTCACTAGCAGCTGCACATGCCGAACCATGCACAGTTGGCAACCTCTCACCACATGACAGCTGCTTCTTTTGAGTCCTTTTACAACTTCTGTGTCCCGAGTCCTTTTGCCTCTCTCTTATATTGTTTCCTCACAGTTGCATCTCAAAAGGATCTGTCCTCTTACTTAAACTCATTCTAAATACCATTTCTGTCTCTCCCTTGTATAACAGTATACCTGCTGGATAATTAGATTAGATTCAACTTTATTGTCATTGTGCATGATCATAATACTAATTGAGCATCTGTTCAACTGTAACAAATAAACCTTCATGTTGTGTGACTCTAGAAACTGTTAGGGTTTTGGCTTTTATTCAAGAGTGTATATTTCTTCTGATTAAATAGAATTTGGTTCTGAACTGAGAGACCACAATGCCAAGAGGTTATCTATTTTCCTAAATATTCATTACTTATGATGTTTTTTTTACACTAGCAACAATATCATGTCAGTGTGTACCATACAGCCCTTGAAAAATACTGGGACTCAATATTTAGGGCATGGATATGCCTTACAGTTGAGAAGGTGCCTATTTTTACATTGAAGCTACTGGATGTAAGATTTACACAATTTCATGCCACTTCTTCTTGTGGCCTTTTGTGCTCTTCTGCACTGCACAAATGACTACACCTGCACTAAGAAATCAGGTCCACATCCAAATCTGCCAGAACACACAATGTACTAAGTAGTATGAACTGATTAGCATGCCTTAATAGTAGTTGCCTTAATAGTCAGTGGTGTACTGACAAATTGCTGTATTTCGCATGGTATTATGTGGCTTGGGATAAAATAATAACTCTATTGTGCACATTGATGTGACTGTCACAGTTAATGAGGACCAGTTTCTCATAGTTGCTCAGCTGTAATCTCACAGCACACTGATAGGCTTATGTCTGTCCGTGTCTGTATTGATTCTGTGTATATTAAGCACTGATGGATGCTAGCTAACCCACTAACCCTAGGGGTTTTATTTTCAGCACATAGTCTGTGTATTTTTGTTCTCTAGGCACAAGGTGGGTAGTGTTAATACCAGAGCAATAAGTGTTGCACATTGATTTTCTTCATTTCTTTAAGCTTTAAATGTTTGTAAATCTGTTTATAGACGTCTTTTACGAGAGCATAGCTGGCACTTATTTACTTTCATCCAGCACTGTGCTTGTAGTTGTACTCCGGTACCTCTGTGCAGACAGCTTGCGTTTTATCATTTCACTAAATATTCACAATTTTGTCACTGAAAGATCTTGTTGGTTTTTGCATTCGGGGGCGGTTTATAAGAGGGTGGATATCATCTGACACACACGCACATGCACGCGCACACAGTGTTAAGTCACATGGTATACTGCATTAGTCTTCTAATGGTTTCAACTGCATGTTACCTTAGCAAACTGAGTGCCATGCTCTCTATACGTATCACGTTACCAGGCGGGGCACTAATGGGCTCTCTCCATGCAACGGATCTGTTCGAGATGAAGAGGAGGTAATGGCTGGGATGGACTCTGTAATGAAGTGCATTGTAGACAGTATGTTCTGCTTCATTTGGTCTTAGACAGTCGAAGTAGATGTTATTGTTGTAGTCCTAACACGTCGTTACAGCCCTGTCTGTAATGCAAAGCTGTGAAGTCCGTTCATAAAAATTGTATTTATACTTTCTCAGTAATATTGTGGTCTCCAAACTGTAGTTACTTTTCAAGTTAGAGCTTTTCAAATGATATTTTAATGATTTTGCTGAGTCTACTACAATCTTCTTGGGTTTGATAAATAGGATTCCTCATTTGTGGCCTTAATTAAATGAACTCAGTAAAAAATAGAAACAGTTGTCATTCAACTAGTCTAGTTTAGTAGCTAGCTAATATAATTCCACATGCACTGTGCATCAATTACAGAGACAGAGGGCAGAAGATATTTATGCTGTAAGCAGCATCAATTTATTATTTGATGTTATGCTTTTGTTCATATTTATGAAGTGGGTTTAAATCTGTTAGTAGTCAACATTCTTTCTTATATTTTCTTAACATGGATGATGTACATTTTTAGTATGTTAGTGTTTCAAGTCATTTTAAGGTGCTTGGTATCGGTCCCGAAAAGAGCTGATATTTCTGATTGAGATTTTGTGTTGTCTTTTAAGTTGACACACTGAAAATAATTCACCTCATGCACACTTGGGAAGTAAAATCTGCAATCAGTTTGTTTTGGTTGGATGGCCTTTTGAATTTGACTTGCTGAAATTATAGAGATCAGGGTTTTAAATGTTGGTGACATGTACAGGTTTAAACGATGTACCAGTGTGAGGTTTAAGCTGACTCCTGTCCATGCTATTAGATTGTTTGTCATCATATCGCTCTTAGTCTTGAGCCTTTTCCTCTATAGGGCTGAATGGTTCTAATCAAAGAGAGAAACTGACAAATGCAGTGTTAAGTCTTGAATGCTATTAAACCATGTTAGTCATTCAGTTGGCTAGCTTGTTAACAACAAATGACAAACCGAATCAGACAACTTTTTTCCTAGTTTGAACCTTGAACACATAGTGGTTGAAAATGACATCATTAAAGTTACACCTCTGCATTTTATCTCTTATGTGTTTTCTAAAATTCAGGAGCAATTCAAAGACTGAATTGAAAAAAATAACTTTTGCTCTAGTCATTCAGATGAACATTGCCCCAACAGGATGCCTTTATAATTGCAGCCATTTAATTTGAACTCTGCTAGTCACTTTATGAATAGAATGGTATGAAATGAATAGACTACACCTAATTTTACCTGAATGGCAGTTGGATAAAATATTATCATGTTGTGCACCTAAATAAACATCAATCAAATTAAATATTATCACTCACCTAAACAATCGTCTCTTTCCAGCTGTTGCTTCAGATTAACTGTCTAATGGTCATCTGCATGCAGAGAGAATGGATCTGTCCAAAGGTTTTGAGAAATAATGAATTGTGGAACAGACAGAGAATAAAAAGAAATTTTTTTTTTAACTCCAGTCCCAGATCTGCAATGAACATGACCACAACATTGAACTCATAGTACACTTGAATGTTGCCCTTAAAATTAGTTTCTAAGCATCTTTAAAGAATTTATCATTTCTCAAATTCCCATTTTTTTATCAATCGGTCATAGCAAATTGTAAGAAGAGATCAGAGTTCGTAACCATTCAGTCCTACAGTGGGAAAGAGGCTTGCGTGACTCGTAGCTTTTGCATTTGCCCTTTTGTAAAGGTGAAACTTGAAACAGAAACTGTGATCAATTGGTCAGTGGCTTTTTAAGAGGGTACTACGAGTTCTCGGGTTTGTAGTGTCGCTGAGTCATTGATGTTGCAGAATTGTCCTTGTCATCGCCTTAAGTGCATTGTGGGAATTTTAGAAAGGTGAGCAATTCTTTCTTGAAGCCCTTAAGCATTCATATGTTCCCTTTTTAATACTCTCTTTGTTCCCTGACATTTTGGCATTTGAATATTTTGGAAACCAGTGTATGGGTTTGATTCTGAGACTTATCAAAATACAAAGATACATTGCCAGATAAAGATAGAGTTCATCAAGGGTGTTTTGACTGATTCGTTCAAAACACGAAGCTTCATCTTGTAGCATTTGCTGTTTTTACCATGTTGTGGTTATCAATGGCATTAACTTGAGCTCCTCAGGCAGAAAGGTCAAGTGTTGGCAGACCTGAGTGTATCTGTGTTTACACTGGAGTATTTTGGGTGTTGGAGATACTTGGACAGTGTGGTTATTGAAGGTGGTGTAATGGAAAAGCATAGTCTGTGTGTAACAAGGCTCTGCACTATAGCTTTTTCAGTCTTGAAATTACTTTTAAGTCCGAGCTCACTAAAGATTTTTGATTTACATTTTATGAGTACTTGGTGGTAGGGACCCTTCTGAGGTCTTTTGTTGTTTTTAATGAAATGCTTTCTTTTAGTACGAAGAGTACAGTTACTTTCTAGCTTTTTCCTTCTGTGCCCTCTTCTGTGGGTTTCGGTGTAGTGCTGCTATATTTGTGTGTCTCTTTGTCTGAGGCACATGGTTAAAGGAGGAGGTGGAGCTGTGTAATCTGACACGAGCCAGGCCCAAAATACAGCTCAGGCACAGTGAGTGAGAGTGAGACAGGGAGTGGGGGGGCATTCCAACTCCGGCTTGACATTCGACTCCTCAGCCTACAGACTGTATTGGCGAAAGTGTACGCAGGCAGGACTCTGTTCTTATTCTCTGTGGGGCAGGGGTAAAATCACAGGAAAGCGCTACAGAAAAAGAGCTCTTCTTCCCGTCTCATATCTGGAGTTCACACAGGATACTTGGGCCTGCCTGGGAGTGGCCCCTCATTCTGCCGCTGGAATGTGCCTTTAGACGAGTGGGGAAACTGGCTTTGCTGCTGTTGGTTTTCCTCTCTTCCTCAGCTGCCCCTCTCGCTCCCACTCTCCTTGGGCTCCCTCTTCAGCTTCCTGCCAGGCACTCTTGTGTTCAGTATACATTTTTGGATTACTCCTGGAGTCCTTCGTTTGGGTTCTCAACTTCTCATTGTGCTTTTCCTGGGCTGTGTTTTTAAAGGAGTATTTTTTCCCTATAAGCCACACATCTACTTTGTAGCAGTCAATGAGCAAACATTTGAATAGCTCACAGGGTTTTGCATGAGTGTGAGTAAGTGGCCAGGCATCACCCTGAAGTATTTTTATCTGAGCCAGCACTGTGTGAGCATATCGGATATTGGACTGGCTGGTGGCCCTCTGTTATGGGCTGTCTTGTTTCTATGGAAAGAGCGCAATGAAGAGTCGCTGCAATCCCCATGTCTCCCACCGCTAGGCTACAGCCTGTCTACTCATGGAAGGGGGTGTTCAAGCTCTTCACATGTGTAGCTGCCCGCACGGCCAGCAAGCCTAAAGGTAACACAAGCCCAGTGCATGCTTTAATGTCTCTTTTTCTTTTAGCATGCATCCAGACCTCATCCTATTAACACAAGGCTTGGGCTTTATATTCATATGGGAATGGAGTGCATCTCACTAGGAGGCCTAATCTGGGCCTGATCTGTAGGTAAATTCCAACAAGTTAGCTCCTGAGTGTGGGTGTTGGTGCTTACGCTAGACTGAGACTTTAAAAAACAATGTAGGCACTTCCTTGATTTGCTGTAATTTGCTTTTTCTGGTCTGTTGTAAGATTCTAATCGTTTCTAGTATTATTCTGCTTTGTTTCTGTTTGTCTATCACTGCTGTGATTGGAGAGAAACTTAAAGAAAAACTTACATTTTATAAAGCATTCATTTAAACAGCTGTTGTGCTTTACCGCATCTTCTAGAATTACTGGCACCCTTCATGAACCTGAGGGGGAAAAAGGCCCATTTAAAAAGAATGCCACTTGCAGTAAGTGATCAGGTTCAAATCAAGAGAATGAGCAACTCTTATTTATACACCAGGGAACCAAGACATGAATTGAGAGCTACTAAGAGCAATTGAAAAATGCTATTTCCATGAACAATTCATTGTCATATTTTATTTTTATCTTTTAAAAGAAACTTCAATTGTTCTCACAATATATATGGTTAACTTAGATAATAAAAATATTTAACTGTGTTGGGGAACAATTTAAAATGTCAATTTCTTACCGTTTCTTTACAGGGCAAGTAGAGCACTGTAATGTAACTTTAGAGCACTGTAATGTGGACTGTAGTAACAGTAAGTGTGTTTAGTAAACGGTCTAATGTGATTAAAGCCAGAACAGGCTGGAACATGCCTGCCTACAAAGACAGTGCTGATTCACTCACTGGATCTTTGTGCACCTCTTTAATCCTTCATTACCTTTTGCCTCTGAGTTTCAATATATGCCCATCCAATAGAATATGCGATGACTTGCTTTGTAAACATTTATTAATTTAAACACTTCTTATATAGACCACTGCTTGTTACTTTTTACATGTGATGTTCTAGCACCATAATTAAGTCTTAAGCTCCTGTATTCATTCATTCAGTAACTGCTTTACACTGGTCAGGGTCACGGTATGCCAAACGTACTAAAACAAAAAATGGACACCAGGATTCGTATGTGTGGTCTGACTATGATGTGGAAATAATGCGACACTTAGCGTAATATTATGAAACTCCATTTGCAGTGCTGACTTGTACTACCAGAGTGGTGGATTCAGAAGCAGTGCAGCTTGTTATTTTCAGTGAAAAATAAAAATAAAAAAATGACACCTCACACAGTAACAACCTGAGTATCAGCCATGATAAAGGTAGATCATTCACATAACATGCACTCAAGCCTCACTGGCCATATTCAGGTTAATGCTGTGATGTCAGAGCATGCGTAAATAAGTCAGAGTGAATTCGGAAAATGGTAGTTTTGAAACTTTTTCAAACATGTAAATATATGCACATTTAGGCAGGGTCTAAAAAATGTTAGTATTTCTGGCTTTCTAGTCATTTTTCATCATTAACTATCTTTAAAGCTGTTAAACCTGTTATCAGTAAAGACACTAAAATATTGCACTATGCCTGTGTGCGAGAGAATAAAACACATAGCAAACCGCTCCATGTTCTGACTTTTCGTATATAAAGTGTGAATCAGGCATTTCTATCAAGTTTAGCCTAATGAGGAAATGTTTAGTTTACTTGTCAGTGCAAGTCACTGTGCTCGTAACCTGTCATACTCAAGGCAAATTGTAATGTAACTTCATCTTTCAGGTAAAGCCAGTCTTGTTGAATAGAAAAAGTAACTTGCCTAACGGCAACTGAGCACAAGGGTCACTCAACCAGAGCTCAGGAACTTTTTCATTATTTCTTTTTTCTTTTTCTCTTTGTAGAGGTCCACACATTTCAAGAGAAGAAAATAGCCTTACTGGGGAATCATATGGACGAAGGTAAGTTCTCAGTACTTCAAAATATTTTAAACATCACCTTTTTTTGTGTGGGTTATCGAAGTGTTAGATTTTTTTAAGGATGTTTTAGCTTAAATATGTGGAGTAAAAAGAGGTTTTGCTACAGTTGTGGTGAAAATGGGGGTAATAGAGAAGGAGGGGACCAGATAATTGAAGACTGTGTCCTTCACTGTGACTTGGCCCTGTAATCTCCCTCCATCATCATCTGGAGGAGCAGGGCCGGTCTCTGCTGTCAGACACCCATGTACTGTGACCCACTATTGGCACTTGCAGCATGGGGAGTGGTGATAGTGTGTTGTTTTAGCTTGCCCTCATCACACCACACCACCTACTCCCTCTCTCTTATCTCTCTCTCAAACCCACTGTTGGCTACTGGTGCTGCTATATGACTGTCTGAACATGTCACTTGTATACTGGCACACTGCTGCAACATTGAGGTATGATAACAGCAGACCCATTAAAATGTTCTTTCCTAAAAAAGAATTTAAACAATTAACAATAATTATTGCATTGCACATAACGGCCTGCTTGCAGCAGCAGTAATATGGTCTAAAAATATCATGCTAAATGGTTATGAAGTGGTTTGCTGTATACCTTACAGATTATGTGCTGATTTGTTTATATGTGGCACATCTCAGTATTTGGTGCTTCACAGTGATTCATGTGTGCTGCATGCATGCCCCCACCCTATAACCATATACAGCTTGCATGCGGGATGTTGGCAAGGAAAATAAAACAGATTTTTACAGATTTACCACAAAAATAATCCCGTTAACTTGCTTTAAAATCAGCAGTATTAAAGCAAGGGTACATTAAGCCCAACATATAATAGCACATTAAATGAAAAACAACAAAAACTACTGTGTGAGCATTTAAATAAAGTATTTTATAACATTGTACAACACATTACTGCACCACTCTACTGTTGTTGTCACCCCTCATAGATATGAAACCATACTTATTATTTCTTAGCTGTTTGTGGCTAGGCCAGGCAACTCAGGACCTGCTTTTTTTTAGCACTGCTCTTGCCATCTTTACATTTACTAGCAGCCAATTTAGACTAAAGGTGTATTTTTGAAAACTCTTCTACATCTGACAGAGAAGATTTTCTGTTGCTTTATCATTTCTCCTCATTCCCAGTCTGCATATTTCTACATTGTCTAGTCCAGTGGTCACCAACCTTTTTAAGACTGAGGGCTACTTCAAGGGAACTGAGTAGTACGAAGGGCTACCGGTTTGATACAAACTTCCTCAAGAGCAAAATTGCACAGATCACTTTTTAATAATAATAATAATAATAATAATAATAATATAAATAATTGATATTTATATTAATATTAAATAATAATTTTAAAATCTGTTAATGCAAGCGTTTTTTATTCAAAAACTACAGCAAGAAATTTTTTTTAGGCGTAGCTATATTTTGACCAGTGCTATTTTAGAACGTGCCTCGCGGGCGCCTTAAGTGCTCCTTGCGGGCAACCAGGTGCCCGCGGGCACCGTGTTGGTGACCCCTGGTCTAGTCAGTCTGGTTAGACAAACACAGGAACTTCATAATCGGAACTTGCAGACCTAACTAATCCGTCTTTAAGCAGTAAGTAGCATCATGGAAAATTCCCAAATATCCAAACTACCACTGTTTACTTGCGTTGTCAACACGGACAAACTTGAAGGGCTCAAGTTGCTTCACTGGTAATACAATGTCTGTGTCTTCATGACATTTGGCTCTTTAACATATCCATAACATACATCATAAAATCTGTGTATTACTACCAGTTTTGGAATGAAACACTGCTGGATAAGAAATAAACATTCATTACAGACAGTGACACTGTTAATGTAAATTGTTAATACACCACAGACCACACATTACCAAATCAAACACTAAAGGGTACTATTTTGAAATTGTAAATTAAAATCTTGTACACAATAGCTCACAATTGAAAATTGTTTTTAAAAAAGGCTTCTGGAATGAGATGAGTGATCTCTGTAATAAATCGCCTCCTCTATAATAAAACTCCTCCAGACAGATAAATTAACGGCATGACCGAGCTGTTTTCAAGTTTCCTTTCTTGTGTTTCATGTGAAACATGGAGATATGATCAAAATAATTTTCTGTAAATAAATACATAATCCACCATAACCTTTGGAACATACAAATATAGCAGGTGTAGCTATAATTGTAATTTAATTAGTAAGTAAATACATCTTTTAGACTCCCATTATTCAGCGATTTCCAACAATTTGCAGTACTAGTTACGCTGCAATGCTTCAATACGTCAACGACTTAAAAGAGAACACTACCCTGATACATATTAATGATATTTATCTATAAATTTTGATCTTATTAGCATTCTTGCCAGAAATCTGTTGGTTGGTTGGTGGTGTATTTGTTAAGAGTTAGAATCGTGCCTGATGGCATTGATTGAACGTGTGGAGGTATATCACTCTTTAGGCAGAGATAAAATCCCACTACCGCTTCTAAAGGCAGGTAGTGACATGGCTTTGTGGGTTTTGTAGGAACCATTTGAAACCAGACTGCAAATACAGAATGAGAACATGTACTAAGACTGGACATGCTTGCAGATGACATGCTCAGAAATCTTAATCAAGCCTCAATGGTAACATGTAACGGTTGCTATTGCATTTTACCTCTTTTATAAAGGAGTGGATAACACTCTATTCCCAATGAAGCTTAAAAATGCATTATTTTTTTCTTTCTTTTTTAAAAAAACTCGCATTCTGAGAAAAGTAGTAAGCTGAAACTGTGCTTTGACGATCAGCATGCATTTCTGACTGGTGTTTAAATCCGTACAGAATAACATCTTCATAACAGAATGTCTTTCTTATTCAGAGTAGTCATATGGGTTCAGCTCAACACTGACACTGGTTTTGAATTTGGCTGCTGCGTCTCTTCTCTAGTTTGTTTAACCTGTCTTAGCTGTGTGTAGATGAGGACAAATCATCAGCCGTTGCAGTTATTTTACAGCTAAATTGTAACTTAATGTTACTGCTATACTGTGAATCATGAATACACACTGTACATAGTTTTGCTCTACAGTTAAATTATGATAGAAGATAGAAATGGCTGTCTGGGTGAATGGTTGGGTTAAATTACACTGCTTACACTGCTGCCTGTTCCCATGTTAATTGGAATATGATTAACAGATAATGTAAAGTATTTGCTGCCGTTGCACCAATGTTGGGTCAGTTAGAGGTCACACAACTCACATCATATAAGCAGACAAACTCTTTATGCTCACATTGTAACAGCTAATGCATGAAGTGAAAGATTGTTTCGTGATTAAAGCAATAGTTCCAATTTGGTTTTTTTCCCTCCTAATTTCAAGTCCATAAGCCATGACATATTTGGTGGGCAACTTTAGCTTTTTAGTTTTTGCTAGAGTTACAAGGCTAAAATACTTACTTCCCTTACTTTTTAGCTACATTATCAACATGGCTCCAGTGCAGAACTAAATGAACAGACTTCAGACACCAGCTATATCATGGCTGAGTTGCAACGTTTGAGGCAAGGCAAGTGTGTGGGTTTTTTTGTTTTTGTTTTTTTTTTGTGTGTGTGTGTCTGTGTGTTCAAACTCTTCCTATACTTAAGTATGTGTTTTGGCTCAAAGTAGATGTAATACAAAGAAAGTAAGAAGTCTTAACACATAAACCACACAGAATTGCTGTATGGACGTTCTGTTTTAAAACATAAGTTGTGTAAAATTCTAATGTATTCCGAATCCATTCCCAAAAGGAGGTGTCCTGAATATTCAGTTATTATAATGACAATAGAATACAGCACAAACTCTTATGACTGTCTGTGTGTATAGCTTGTAATCATGTTTTAACTAGAGCCATGTCATACAGACTTTCATTAGTGCTGCTGAAGTGGCTTCCTCTGGGGATACAAGATTTCCTGTGCTGTGTGATGGGCTGCAGACTTTCCACTTGCACAGCAGTTCAGTTCGGCATTTTCCTGGAATAAAGGGTGTGACGGGTCTCAGGCAGCTGGTTTTATTACAAAGAGAAACAGGAATGCTGCAGGACCGATATTCCAATTGAACTTTTGAAAAGGATTAAAAACAAAAACATTGAACATTAATTCACTTTTCCCCCTTTATTTGGTGTACTGTTCCATTGACATGTATGTATGTATATGTATGTATGTATGTAACTTCACTTCATGTTAATAATAAAATTTTAACTTCCATCAGTATTTGAAGCAGATGCATTTCTAGAAAATCAAACCCTGTAACCTCCAGAGATTACAGAGGGATATTTGTTTGTTGAAGTTTCTGGAACTCCAAATTTCTAGCAGTTGAGATCAGTACTCAGATTCACGATGAACCTCGACTGATGGAGGACCATGTGATCACTATAACACTACAAACACATTATATTGATGCACACTAATAGTTTTGGCTTGTTTGTTCTGGCCTAATGCTGGTTGTTGAAGGACATGTGCAGTTGATTATTTCGTCAGGTGACCATAACAAATGTGTTTTGAAGGTTATTCTTGTGCTAGGTTCACTTAGTGGTTTAAAAGCTTGGCTTCTTAGGAAGTTCCATTTAAATGTCCTTTTTTTCTATTTTCAACTTGGCTGATACTTAGTTTGAATTTGATTTCAGCAGGATATGGTAGGGAAGAGTTCTGTCTGGATTGTCTCCATAACTGAAGAAAAATGATGAAACCTCTTTTTCAGTGGGATATAAAGGAATCTTTTTTGTATTCATTCAGGCAGGATTAAACCGTATATTCAGTGTCATGTTTCTACAGGTCATTTAGTAGCATGTTAAAGATGACATAAGCTTTCCAGATGCACAGTGTAAAAAAACTATACCATGACCAATGCAGACATGACTAAAATCCCAGTGTAACATTAGCAAGAACAAATGTTGTTTTCATGGATGAATTAACAGATTATCCATGTTAATAGCTGTTAGTACTGTTATGCATGCTGCAGTCATGTAGATATTTTCTGCTTTATTACTAAGACTTTTTTTAATATTTAGTTATTTAGTAATGAGTAAATGTCCTTGATGTTTGTAAATCCCAGAAATTCGCACAGAAATCCTCTGAGAGATATATCTCCAAGTACATCTACAACACGAATGAGCATTAGATTATATGCTGAACAGTGATGGATCTAGGAAGTAGAGTAATTCCAGACAGAAATAATCTGGTTTTGATCTATGCAGTAATCATTCAGACGCTTCCAGACAGTACACCAGACTGCAAGCACATTTTTGTCTGATGTCATTTCAGCAATATAGTAAAAGAAATTGTTTGATTACTGCATTGTGTGTTTTGCAAACATCATAGTTGCTTCATCATCTGTAAGGTTAACATCCATTAATAACTCTGCCACTAATCTTGTTTTTCTTCACCACCCGTAGCACTAAGCTAGATGTCTAAAGTTCACACTCCACTCACTTGCACCTCCTCAATTTATTTTATTTAGTCTCGTTCCACTACATCAGCCACAAAGAGGTGGCTTTTGCTTATCAGTGCTGTGTGCTGCAGTCTTTTTCAGGAGCTGGCACACACTGAGTGGCAGTGTCATTTAACAGAAGGTGGACACACTGTACTGTTCTCAGTGCTGCAGTAGCATCTCTCATGCCAGCAGCTCTTCACATGTCATTTACAGATTGGGTTGATGTGTTCTGGCTAGGGGTGAGGTGGGGTGGGGTGGGGTGGGGTTGTGCATGTTTGGTTTGAAAAGGCCTAAATATGGGACAGGTCACTCATGACATGAAATGCAAACTAAACACACTGTTGAAACAAAAATGTAAAAATCCTTTGTAGCCAGGTTTTACCTTTTGGCCATCTTCTTCTCTAAGCTTCAGGTTGTGTGTTTAGGGCTGGCTTAAGGCCTCTTGTGCTCTGTGCTAATTCTGGCAAGAGCGGGATAAAAATACACAGGGCTTTATCACCGATATGTTTACAAGCTGCCTATAAGCCATGTACATTCACATACAGAGCTTTTCTTCCATAATATCAGCTCATTCTCGTGAACAGGCTTCAGTGATTTTGATGGGACTGATGGCCAGAATAAAAAAAAAATGACAATGTTTCCTTGTCATGCTGCGCTTCAGTGAACTGGGTTTTGCTAGAGGCAGATGTGTTTAGATTATGTAAAGCAGCACAGTAAGTACACTGGATCACGCCCTGCTTCTGCCATGTAGCAGGGAAAAATCCAGCCGTGATCTCGGCCTCCTCTCCACACACCACAGCCTGTTGCCATAGGAACGCTCCTTCAGCAGGCATGCGCTCTGAAGGCTGCCTATGTCCCCACTCTCTATTACTGCCTTTTACAAAAGTATAGAATTTGTCAGTGCCAAATATAGATGCCCCAAGCGCTTCCCTAAGGCCTAAGTCTGACTTTTCCACTCAGCAGTTTCCATATATTGCTATGATAAAGACAAATGCCTGTGCATTATTTAGACAACAAATAGCTCTGCTGTCTGTGAATCACTCGGAAAACTGTCAATTGAAAGGCAGGCTCTAACATCTGTGTTTAGAATCATTAGGAGAAATTTGATTGTATAACTGTTAACCCAGTTTTTGTGCCTCATGTTGCAGGAGTTCTGCCATGTGTATTTTTCACCTTTTAAATATTTTCACTTAAATTGTGCTATTATACTATTTTGCATGTAATTCCACCTCCTCCTCCTCCTCTTTTCTCCAACTTCTCATTTGCTATCGGTATCAGCCGCTTTCTTTCATGACCTTTATACTCTGCCCTATATCCCCAGTTTTCTCACTGTCCTTGTTTCTTCCAATTTCTAGAAATGAGTCGCCAGACTGCCACCGCGCTGCCCACAGGAACCTCAAAGTGCCCCCCCTCTCAGCGTGTGAACACCACTGCCTCAAACAGTGACCTAGCCAGCCTGTTCGAGTGCCCGGTGTGTTTTGACTATGTGCTGCCTCCAATCCTGCAATGCCAGAGCGGCCATCTGGTGTGCAGCAACTGCCGGCCCAAGCTGACGTGCTGTCCGACGTGCCGTGGCCCATTGGGCTCCATCCGTAACCTAGCCATGGAAAAGGTGGCCAACTCAGTGCTATTTCCTTGCAAGTACGCCTCGTCGGGCTGCGAAGTGACATTGCCACACACGGACAAGGCCGAGCACGAGGAGCTGTGTGAATTCCGGCCGTACTCCTGCCCATGTCCGGGTGCTTCGTGCAAGTGGCAGGGCTCACTGGACGCCGTTATGCCTCACCTCCTGCATCAGCACAAGTCCATCACTACACTGCAGGGCGAGGACATCGTCTTCCTGGCCACGGACATCAATCTGCCTGGTGCCGTCGACTGGGTCATGATGCAGTCTTGCTTCGGTTTCCACTTCATGCTGGTCCTGGAGAAGCAGGAGAAGTATGATGGGCACCAGCAGTTCTTTGCCATCGTGCAGTTGATCGGCACACGCAAGCAGGCAGAGAACTTTGCCTACCGGCTGGAGTTGAATGGCCACCGGCGGCGCCTTACTTGGGAAGCCACACCACGATCCATTCATGAGGGCATTGCCACAGCCATCATGAACAGTGACTGTCTAGTGTTCGACACCTCCATCGCCCAGCTGTTTGCTGAAAATGGCAACCTGGGCATTAATGTCACCATATCCATGTGCTGAGGACTGTCAAATACATTCTTGCACACGCACCCACATAGGCAAACACTAACGCATTTCACAACCACCACGAGACACCCAGAGGTGTACATTGGGTTGGGGACTCTAACCTAGGGAGCTTCTCGCTGTTGTACGTTCCAAGTACTCAACAGAACTGACCTTTACCAATGCTTGGCACATCCAGCAACTGGACATTTTCCCAGGTTCTTAATTTTATGCTACAATATTCTAATAAGTTAAATATCTAATGTATTCTACATTTTTGAGAGCAATTGCCCACAAAGATGAGCCTTGTGAAGTGGACTTTCTCACACACAGCTTGTTTGTGAAGAGGGGTAAAGGAATGGCACAGTAGAATTGAGGGTTGGGGAGAACTCGAAAAGATAAACTAGAATTGTCCAGAAACATTATTTCCTTTTTCTTTCCCCCAGACTGACATCATTAGTTCAAAAATGAAACACTAACTTTTTTTTAAGTTGAATTTATGCAGTTTTATGTTTTAATCCAACGTTACCCGGTCTTGTCTGATATCCTTTCCCCTACGAAAGATGCTGCAGGTATTTGCATGACCACTGACTAAGGCTTGGTGTGTTCAGATTTTTTTTTCTGAAAATTGTAGTTTCTGCCTGAACCGTTGTAGAGTTTCTCCAGAGGCTTTGCTCAATCAGAGGGAGAGGTGATGAGAAGGTTCTGTATGAACTTGATGTGACCACATCAGGTTTTGACGTCCTCAAAGCCACTCTTCCATTCACATGTTTAGCTTCTCCATACAGTAGCCTACTTTTTCTGACCAGGTGCTATTAACAGCAGTCTTGCACCTGTGAATGTGAAGTCATTTGAACGGATCGTGCTTTAGTTTGCCAGGTAAACACGTTTGTCTCGGTCATGTGGAAATGGTGATCGCTTCATGCAGAGGGGTGAGGCTCTCATCAGACTAGAAGTGAGCTCAATTTCTACCGTTATTATTGAGATTATTGTTATCATTTTGTAATAACTTTAGACAAAGGAATGAAAAGGCTGTTGTTAACATTGTGGCTAATTGTCAGTGTTTGTATATAGTGTTGTTCTGCAGAAGACCTCTTTTTGTTTTTTGTTTGTTTTTTGGTTTGTTTTTTGTAAGTACAGATTTTTTGTTTTGTATGTGTGTCTGTTTTTGTGAGGAGTAGGTGAAGAAAAACGCCAAAACATCTCTGTGGATACATTGTACTGTTCCTGGTCCTGGTCTGTTTTTATTTTTGTTTTAATGTTTGTTTTGTTTGTTTTGGTCTATTTTGCCATTAAATAAATCTATCTTTTTCATACCTTTTTTGTTTTGTTTTTCATATTGAATACATTGGTGTTCAGTAGCAGTAACCTCCTTACTGCTCCAGGGTACTGGGTTTTATCCTGAGCTCGTGTGTGTGTGTGTGTGTGGTCTCACATTCTCTCTCTGTCCATGTGGGTTTCTCCTGGGTTCTGTGGTTTTGTCCCACCTCCCAAAAACAGGATGGTTTGGCTCAAAATCGAATAGTTAAATGGCCTTAAAAAATGGTACTACAGCAAAATAACTGATATGTGATAGGGCTGGGCGATGAAACGGTAAAGATATGTATCGCGATAGACAAGTGATCGATATCAATAATAAATGTGTTCGATTAAACGTTCGATATTTTTTTATTCTTCATTCTTTGGTTGCATTAACAAAGGCACTCACTCTCTGATAACCTAGCAACGTAGGGAGTGACACACTAACAGCCAATCATGTAACAGTATCTTTTTGGTTGCACCATATCGTTGTCTCATGCTGGTCTTGCTGGATTCCTCTTCAGTAACCGGCAACTGATAAAATGAGTGCCTCAGCGAGCGAGGAAATTGTAAATAAAAGAGGAAAAGTCAGCTCGCCAGTATGGCAGTTTTTCATTTTGCACCTTAAGAGATAATTATTAAGTGTTCATTGTGACCTTAGACTTATGTTTACATTTTAATTATTTGAGTTTTCCTGGTTGTTGACATTTCTGTCTTAATAACTGAGGGAATTACGATCAGAGGAAGGTTAAGTTTTAAAATAAAAATGTTGAAATGTAATATTTTTTTCCTGGTCCTTGTTTTAAATGGGTCATAAAAAATATCAATAATTATCGATATCAACCGATATGAAACACTGATATCGCCATAGTTTTCAGCCATATCGCCCAGCCCTATGTGATAGGAAAATTTGTCTTGTCTTTAATATTATTAAAGTTATACCCCATCAGTTAATACATAGCTTGAAAAACAGCATTTCTAGGCGTGAAGGCTACTATTAATACAGGTACTGTTGTGTTGGTTAGTCCTGTGATACTGGGTTATATGTAGTTCAGGATTGTAATGCTATTTACTGTGGCAAATGTAGACCAAGTTTAGAGACTTTCAGCCTCGCTTTGGGAAGAGGCAGTAAACAGGAGTGGGGATATGTGCACTTGGTGTACATCCATAAAACTGTAGTTGGTTGATTGCCTGTCTCCTCGATTCCCTTCTACTCGTTCGGCTCATGACCCGGAAACCGTTCAAATCCGCAATGTTTAAGGACGTACCAATGTATAAGATGAACTCGGAGGAATCAAGGAATGAGGAGGCTTCCAGACGAGCAGACGCAGGTGCTTCACTGTGGGGTTGGGTATATGGGCACATTCAGGTGATGAGCAGAAACACAAGTTAAAACTAAGTTATGTTCAAGTGCTTTAGTGAATTCATTAAAGTGACACTTCAGATTTCACATCAGGTAAGACTTCTATATGGTCAGTAGAGCATGAACTGTATACTGGTCAAATGAACGAAAAGCCTCAGCTACTGATTATTTAATGAGACTTTACTGATTTAAGTTAATGAGCAATCTTCTGGCAATTTGTCTTCACTGCTCAGTTTATTGTGGCTGACCGAAAGGATTCATGACCAGCTCAATCCAAACATTTGACATTACAGCCAGATGAGACTGGACAAACCTGGATATAGAAGCAGGTGTCCATGAAGACGGGGAACACAAACTATTACTTCAAGTCAATTAAAACAGGCTAGGAAAGGTAGGATTTACCATCTTTCTTTACACTGACTTGATTTTTATTCACTGCTGGTGAGATATATTGTCTTAAACCTTCAGACATTACAGAGCACTAACTTTAAAGACATATCACCAACATTATAAAATAATCTGGGGCAAAATGTAGTATTCACAGTAGTCTTTATTATTTTTAATAATCAATCAGAAAGATTGTAATACACCGTTTTCACAACTGTTCCACTTTTTAAACATAAAGTGATGCAATAACAAGCTACTGGACATTACATTTCAGATCAGAAATTATAACCAGGTTCAGTGACTTGTTCCCTCAAACGTAGCAGAGGATTTCTAATTAGTAACAAACTAATTTAACACCATTATTAAATATAAAATTAGTGTAGATGCAGCAGCAATCCTCACAGTAAAAGACTCTCCGAGCTTCTGTTTCCAAACGTACAACAACGTACATGTAAGACACGCTGTTTCTTGTGTTTACGTGCAGATGTTCATAGCATGAAATAATTCATTGTGTCAAATCAGAATTCTGAAATCGGTGCATCGCTAAACGTGAAGCTTTCTGTGCGAGTGGAATTAAAATAAATGATATTATCATCACACACTATATCTAATAAAACTGGGTTTTTTAAGTAGAAATAAGTAGAGTTTCAGAACTCCATTAGCTGAACCTGATATTCACACTAGTGCCTTCAGTTTCAAAGAATCATGAAGTGGTGTGTGAGAGAGAGGAAGACAGTGTTGGCAGTTTCAGAGCTTGCTGCTAACTTGTGGATGTGTTACAGCTGCAGTAGGGAAACCACCGTCAAAGGCAGCGTTAAGAACCTTGTTTAAAGTACTAGCTGGGACGAAGTCCAATTCGGCACGGATGTGGGCTGGAATCTCCTCTAGGTCCTTTTCGTTACGTTTGGGGAGGATGACACGCTTGAGACCAGCACGGTGAGCTGCCAGGACTTTATCCTTAATGCCACCCACCTGACGAAAGAGCAGTTACAGGGCATGATTTCACTATATGACTTACAGCTCCAATAAAGAACAGCATTCAGATTAATTAGTGGGTAAATAAGGTTACTGCATATAATGAGTTATATGAGCTCTTTGCGACGTAATTTATTTTACTTGGTTTTACCAGTGTTTATACATAGCTGCTTGTTCCTGGGTAAGAAATGCAGACACAGTCTACAATCAGAATGAGTACTGTGTGCTGTAGTCATAGCAGCAAGATGTGTTGTACCACTGAGAAGCACTTTTTTCTTTTAAATGCAAAAAAAAAAAAATCAACACTATATGGCCAAGCATTTGTGGACACCTGACCATCGCATGCAGATGTGGGCCTTCACCAAGCTGTTGCCACAAAATTAAAACCATACAATTGTACAGGATGTCTTTGTATGTTGTACAAGTACAATATATAACCCAAATGGAAAGAATAATGTATAACAGGGAACAAAAAAAAAAATAATAATCCAGGCGCCCAGTACAAGCTGTTTTTGTGTTCAGGCTATTTGTTATTTTTTTATTAGTTTTTTGTGAACCGTCCATCCCGAATGTGTAATGTTTGTGTGTGAGCCAACCAGGTAGAGTTTTCCTAAACTTCACAGTGTTCCTAGGTTTTCCCTCACCGGCAGTACCAGGCCTCTCAGTGTGATTTCTCCTGTCATGGCAACATCAGAGCGCACCAGACGCCCACTGAACAGTGAGGCTAGACATGTTACAATAGTAACTCCAGCAGAAGGGCCATCTTTAGTGACTGCACCGGCAGGGAAGTGTAAGTGGATGTCAGTGCCCTCAAGAGGGTCAGCAGAGCCTGCAACTGCACATAAATAATCTTAAACCAAATGTGACCTCAATGTCACAATAAGAACAGAGAATACTAAGTGTTTATATAAACAGTAATTTATCTCATTAAAAAAAAGTAATAAATGTGTATGAAAAGGTAGCACTGTGTGTGTGTGTGTGTGTGTGTGTGTGTGTGTGTGTGTGTGCGCGTGTGTGCGCCTTACTGTTTGTTAACTGGTAGTTCTTGGCATTGCTTCGGAGCCAGCTGATGGCCAGATGTGCTGACTCCTTCATGACATCACCCAACTGGCCAGTTAGTGTGAGCTGACCTTCACCCTCCATGCGACTAGCTTCCACAAACATGATCTCACCTCCAAGTGGAGTCCAGGCCAGGCCTATAGCCACACCAGGGAGAGTCAGGCGCTCGGACACCTACAAACACACACAGTTGCATAAGATATTCAAACTGTAAAAGCAAAGAGACTGAATAGAAATTTCTGTGTTCTATATCTGACCCATCGATAACGGCGCAAGAATTTTAGAAGAAAAGAAGAAGCCTTTATTTTGTCACATATACATCACAACACTGTGAAATTCTTTCTACAACACAGCCCAGCTTTGGAAGATGGAGTCAGAGCACACACATTTATACCCATGTGGTTTATTCGTATTGTCTCACTGTTCCAGTTCTTTATGTTTGCTGGACACGGGTTTGTTGGTTATTGTCTCCACAACTTGGTCACCTGGCAATTCCCAACTACCAGGCAGCTCTCCCCATCGCTACCACCAAGCAGAGAGCGTCAAGGCTAACACTTGCTCTGGGACATATTAAGTCAGCTAACTGCATATTTTAGGGCTGCTTCTTATGCAGCCTAACATAGTGAAGAAAGTGTTATCTGCCCTCTTCTGCATGCTCAAGCTCAGATGCTCAGATGCTCATTGCTTCTAGTTTGTTTCACCTTACCTTGGAAATGGAAAATTTCACACAGAATTCGAGCATTTTCAACCTCCAAGCGTTCAAGCTACAAAGAAGCTCCTTGTCCATCTTTTGTTAGCAACAAGCTAGTCAGTTATCTGTAATGGCTAAAGTGTTTTTACTTCCTTAAATGTTGTTTTAAAGATAAGAAAGTAAAAAAAGTTACAGACTTAGACACTTAATTACAGACTTATTTACAGATAAGCAAACGTGTCTTCATGTTAACTGAACTAAAGCAGATACTCAAACAGCATAACTCGAGTAGGAATTCCAAACTGAGCAGACATTGTCTTTTTTTAGTTTTTTTACTATTTGGAAATGAGAAATTCTCAGCTACAAGTTTTAATCAACAGCAGTATGAATTCATCCCTAGTCTGCCAAGTGTAAACCTCCCTAAAGTTCCTGAGGTCTTACAAGTTTTTTGTGTTTTATAAGAGAATTATAGGGTAAAAATTGAAACTAACTTTCAAAGGATCTCAGACATCCCCACACAACGCAAACCTTATGAAATGGTTTGAATTGCAGAACCCCAGACAAGCAGCAACATCTGCACTCAGCTAGGACTTGGGGAAATGAAACATTTGGCCAAGAGGACGGTTTGGAACTGATTTGGCTGCGTGCTAACCTCCATCTCAAAGAGCTGTGGCCCCAGAATGTCTTTGAGAGCAACGTGGTCAATGACGATGGGCATCTCTGGAGGAGCTGCCAAGTCAGAATCCCGTCCTGTCCCTGCTCGCTCCTGAACTGATGGGATAGAGAGGGAAAGAAAGGTCAATTATGAGAATACACAGAAACCACATCAGTTTGTTTTTCCTTTATTACATGGACATTATTTGAGGTTTTACAGGGGGTATGTATGAGACATCAGGTCAGGGGCAAGAGAAGAGGGAAGGAGGAGAAGAGGGGGGTAGCACAGAGGCCCACTGAGGGGTGAGAGCAGGTGCACCTCTTATTTTCAGAGAGGGAATGTTGTAGACATGTGTGTATGCTAATCTATTGAGACTTATTAGTATGCATGTGACACTGACTACCCATAAGTCATGTGACAAACAAATTTTTTTTAATTACAACATAACATAGTCATTCAGTATTTGTTCATTCAGAAGAAAACAGTGAGTTGGAACAGCAGGCCCTTGTCTCTGATCACAGTCACAAAGTTGCACTCAGAGTGTCAGATAGGTATGTTACTAGGAAATAGAGACGCGTTCAATTAGCAAGGCGTGAGTTAAGAGAGCCGCTCTCATTCAGTCCTTCTGTTGGCCTTTGTAGCTGGCCCATGCTGGACAGGAGGAGGAGAAGCTTAATCAATCAAGCACAGACTCCCCTGCCCCCTGCTGTGTTAACTGGCACTGTGACCGCTCGACTTACACACGAGCAGCTGCACTGAGACAAGGGGAGGGTGAGGGGACACGAGGCCGGCTGTTAGCACCCTTTCCTCCCTCTAACTCAGTGCTAAAGAACCTGATGGTGGGCGTGTCTGTGCAAGAGTGTTTATTCATACTGGTCAAGGAAGCTTCTGCATTGTTCAGCATGTGTGAGTGCATATGTTAAAGCGTGAAATACATGACTCATTTCTGTGTGGGGGTTTCCAGGGCACCTGTGGGTGCATAAAAAAATGTCTTAAATTGTCTGAAATTAATTTTGTACAAATTAAAATCGCTTAATTAAAGTTAAACTGTCTTAAATTCAAATTTACTGGATTTTTAGACTACAGATATTCTCAGTATGCAAATCTGGTTTTATGGGATTTCATGGGACATTAGAAACAGACTTAAAGAGTATTAAGTATATATGCAGACAATGAGTCTCGGTGAACATGAAGAAATTTCATTGTGCAAACTGCTGTTTAGTAGCTGAATATGTTTTTATGTGGGGTGTGGCGTGTAAGTGAGACTGACCAGCTCAGTCTTTGTGATACTATACACTAAAGCATTGACTGCACGCTCACACACACACGCATGCACACACACACACACACACACACAGGTGCACACACACGCACTATAATAAGCCATAAATCTTATTATTAGCATTATAATTACTGCTTCAGAATTGTACCTGTTCCAGATTCACTGGACAACTCCGATCTTGACATCTTATGACCTTCTGCCACCTTCACAGCCACTGCTCGACAGATGGCTCCAATCTTCCTCTCTAAAGAGCGCACACCAGCTTCCCGTGTGTACCTAAACATTCACACACACATTCAGTCACGTTTGCTACACTCATTCCTGAATTTGTGTCTTGCCTCACACACAGATGGGTTTTCACATAAATGCTGTTTTTTATATTCATTTCATCTGTCAGAAGACACTGCAATAACTAAATTGTAATAATCTGACAGCATGCAACTCTTCTCCCTGTGATCATCATCCTTATTAGAACACCAATGCATTGTAAATCAGCTAGGATCTACCCAGAACCTTTGTTGGCTTTGGTTTTATTCTGCACATTCAGACTCACTGCCAAGTTGACTCAGTAATTGCTAGTAGTGTAGCAGCAGGGAGATGAGTGTGTGGGTGGGGATGTGGCTACACTTTCTTTATGTCTGTCTGCCTCTGAGTCAACCTGCTGACCTGATTTATCTGTCTGGATACAGTAATCTCTCAATTCTGTTCTATTTCGTATGTGTGCACGTGGGTGAGTGTGTAAATAAGAGAAAGAGCGTGCACATTTACTTGCTGATGATTTCTTGTGTGGTGTCTTGAGGGATCTGCAGCTGCTGAGGAGTGAGGCCATGCTGCTCGAGCTGATGGGGGATCAGATGCCGATGAGCGATTTCCACTTTCTCCTCCTGTGTGTATCCTAGAATGGTCACGGTCACACACACACACACACACACACACACACAATAAGTATACAAAGCATGACGCAATTATCCATTCACACTATTACAAAGCCATCTGCCTAATTGGCAGCATCACTAAAACGTGCTCACTTTTGTGAACATCAGTAATCAATAAAGCAAAGACCAATCAGTCATTCACAATAAGGAAAGCTCTCATTTCACTGACACCCCTTACACTACTGTGACTTTTCACCCATGAACTCTGACCTGGCACATGCAGAACCTCCATTCTGTCCAACAGAGCAGGGGGGATGGTTGCTGTGGTGTTTGCTGTGGCGATGAAGAGGACTTGTGAGAGATCAAAGGCCACATTAAGGTAGTGGTCAGTAAAACTGTGGTTTTGTTCAGGGTCCAGAACCTGATTACCAGCAGAGAGAAAGAGATATAATACTTAAACAGAACACAAAACACTGTTTGCTGTAAAACTATGAACCTATTTACATATTTTAGATGTTAGCTGAGATGATTTACAATGAAGATGCTGAAAGCCAAACTATTCAGACAACAGAAGCCAAAATTGCCTTGAGATTCCTGACACCTGGGGAGGTCAAGTGGACAGTTAGGGCAACTGCATCACCATTACAGTGACCAACAACAGCATTCTTCACTTATGAAGATGGATCAGACAGACATATTAACATTGTACAGTACCTTTGTTTGACCGCTATCATTAAACAGCAGTCGGCGGTGAGCTACAGTGACGTTACTGCTAAAGGGTTTTGAAAACTGGGCCAAGAACAATGACAAGACAAAAATATGCTTGTAAAATGATGCAGGAAAACAAGATTTAACAAAATTAAAATATAAAAAAAAAACATACAAAAGGAAGTAATAACCAACAGTAGGCTGAGCAAATGTGCACCACATATGCTTAGAAAACATTTTAGTCCAGTTATGCTGTTTGTGCTATTATGCTATTTTGGTACATTAAAGATTTTGAGCAGTTTGAGAACTGGAATGGCACAACGATGCTTTTTAGCGTTCCGATTTTTTCTTATTCAGTGTTGGTTTAACTGTGTCAGTCTTTCCTGAGCAGATACCAAACACTGCATGTGTTTTGGTATGAATCAGCATGTGCTGTATGTCCTTCATTGAGAATTTGAAGGCTTCAGCACAGAGAAGTTGAATCTATAATGAACTCCAATGATGAGCTAATTTATGAGTTGCTCAGGAGCTCCTGGTTACACCAAACTGACTGGATATGACTGTAGACAGGACAGTGTGTGTGTGTGTATATATATATATATATATATATATATATATATATATATATATATATATATATATATAAAAATTCACACTCTCTGGTGTCACCCTAATGAGCATGGGTTCCCTTTTGAGTCTGGTTCCTCTCAAGGTTTCTTCCTCATACCAGCTAAAGGACATTTTTCCTTGCCACTGTCACCTCAGGCTTGCTCATCAGGGATAAATAAGGATAAATACAAATAAATTTAAATAAAAAATGTTATGTTCTCTAAAGATGCTTTGAGACAATGTCCATTGTTAAAAGCACTATAAAAACTAAATTTAACTGAAGTGAACCAGCAGCCAAAAGAAAGATCATTTTCAACTATAAAATGTTCCAATACATGTCCATGTGCTATGGGAAAAAGCACTTTCAGTAAGCCTACTAAATGTTCTCTGATGTTAACCCATAATCATATTGTGATTGTGATGGTATATGTCTTGTGATGTACATAAGCTGTTTTGTATAACTGAGGAGTGATTTTGAAACAAAAAAAACACTTGTGTTTGTCCTTGCTTACAGGAGCGAACAGGTAGATAATACTATCAGTGAAGTATCAGCAAAACACACCAGGCTGCTGTAAGTCCTGCATATGTTGTTGTCACATACACACACACACAAACAGTGAAACAAGATACTACATGCAGTGCAGTGTAGACCTGTCCACATACAGAGGCACTAAAGCCCTAAATGTTTCCAGCTGATGAAATGACAGTCAGTAAGCACGCACTCTCTTTGGTCTCTTCATGTGGCACACCAAATGAGAGACATAATTAACACTGCATCCTGAGAATTTCCAGGAAGAAGGACGCTAACACCCCGGTGGCCTGGGTCACATTGGGACAGAGGGACACAGCCTGTGTAAGGTTACCATGCCATGGTCAACACACTGCTGTTTTTACAGTGCAACTACATGCCTCTTTTATTATCATCTCCCAGTTCATAGCTCCATTTTCAGCCTGAGAGTGTACAGCTTTCTTTTCTTGTTGGCGTCTTTATTTTAGCGGCCACCTCCAAAATGATTTTTCTTTTGCTCAAGTAAGCAAGAGAGAATTCTACTACTACAAACTATTGGATCAGCGGAGGACAGGGCTAAAAGGACGTCTTACCTCCAGCAGGGCAGCAGCGGGGTCTCCCTGCAGGCTCTTGCCCAATTTGTCTACTTCATCCAATAAAAATACAGGATTGTTAACGCCGACAGTCTTCAGGCCATTGATGATGCGTCCAGGCATGCTGCCCACGTAGGTTCTCCTGAGGATAAAGACAGGAGGATGCAAGGTTAGGTTGTGTGGGAGGGCAGGAGGGGCAGGAGTGGGAGAGATACATTAGAGGTAATTGGAAATAGTGCTATAAGGACCAGTGCTTTGAGCTAATAGGAACACATTTAGCATGTTTGGCAAGCCTTCAAGCTTACAGAGAATTAAATACAAGATAAGCATGTAGGAGAAAAGACAAAACCAAGATGAGTAAGGCATGGATTTCCTCCTACTCGTCTAGCTCACAGGGAGCTGATTAGCTGATGCAGACTATGTAGGGGAAACATATTATGACATAATTGCAAACATAAGAAGGAAGTGCTGATGGTATTACTGTACAGTAATAACTCTTACAAAACATTGGTGGAGTGTGTACTACAGATCTTCATGCTCTGAAATAATGCAGGGTGATTTTCAAAGGTGAACACAGGACAACTGCTACACCAAGTAATTTATCCTGTTCACACTCAAGCTGGATCTGAAGCCTATCCTGGAAACACTGGGCACAAAGCAGGAATACACCCAGTCCATGACAGAGCAACGTGCAAACAGACACATTCAGGTGTTAGGCACATATAGACAGTCGTGTCCATAAGTATTTGTATAGTGAACCAATTTTTCCTTAAATGTTGGCTTCATTTTGTGTACTCCCTAGTTTTGTGTCTCTAAGCTGCTTTGAGACAATGTCCATTGTAAAAAGCACTATACAAATAAACTTGAATTGAATTGAATACTCCCCCAAAGGATTTTAAAGGAAACAGTCAATGTGTGATTAAAGTGTAGACTTTAAGTGTCATTTCAATGGAACGAACAAAAATATTGCATTAACTGTTTAGAAATTATAGCCATTTGTTATTACAACAATAGTCATATAACCCAACATTTTCACAGGCACAAAAGTAATTGGAGGATTGACTGATTGGTGCTTCCTTATTATTTCAGGACAAATAAAAAGAGAAGAAAAGGTCTGAAGTTGTTGAATTTGCATTTGATAGCTCTGAATGGGAATTCTCAATGCACTATCCAAAGAGGTTTGGATGCAAGTGAAGGAGGCCATCATAAAGCTGAAAAACAAAATGAACAACCTGTGTTTACTGATGATGTGACTGCTGATACAAGTAGCAGGATTCTGTGTATAGAGCTTCTTTCTGCTCAAATTCAGTCAAATGCTGCAAAACGGATAAGACAACACTTCACAGTACAGATGAATAATGACGCAAAACACAGGACAAGGGGGGCGCGGTGGCTTAGTGGTTAGCACGTTCGCCCTCACACCTCCAGGGTCGGGGTTCGATTCCCGCCTCCACCTTGTGTGTGTGGAGTTTGCATGTTCTCCCCCGTGCCTCGGGGGTTTCCTCCAGGTACTCCGGTTTCCTCCCCCAGTCCAAAGACATGCATGGTAGGTTGATTGGCATCTCTGGAAAAATTGTCCCTAGTGTGTGAGTGAATGAGAGTGTGTGTGTGCCCTGTGATGGGTTGGCACTCCGTCCAGGGTGTATCCCGATGACGCCTGAGATAGGCACAGGCTCCCGTGACCCAAGGTAGTTCGGATAAGCGGTAGAAGATGAATGAATGAATGAACACAGGACAAAAGCAACCCAAAAGCTTTCTAAGCCAAAGATACAACATGTTCTTAAACGGCTGCATCAGTCACCTTACCTCAACTCAACTGAACATGCTTTTCACTTACTGAACAAAAAACTGCTCACAAACAAGCAGCAACTGAGCAGAAGACTGCTGTAAAGAGCTGGCAAAGCATCTAAAGGGAGTAAACCCCTTGAATTAAAGCTGAAAGTCTACACTTCAATCCCAACTTGATTGCTTCATTTCAGATTCATTGTGGTGGTGTACAGACGCAAACCTATGAAACTTGTGTCATTGTCCAAATACTTATTTACCCCTGTCGAAACCAATCCATCTACTGGCAAGTTTTCAGTAGGAGAGAGGAAACTGGAGAATCTTAAAAAAATATAACATAAATGCTGGGGTTTAATAGATGAAAAATTGTGTTAGAGAACTTTTGTTGTAATGCTGGGGAACTTACAGGGACTTGTCCTAACCTGCAGGCCTTGATGTCATGTAATCCTGTCTGTCTCCTTAGTGACCAGAGATCAGACAGAACATCAAAAGATGACCTCATAGTGTAGCTTGGAGTGCTGAAGCTCAGGTTCCCTCGCATTACTCAAGGCTATAAGTAATGTCTCAAAGGCTCCAGCCTACACCTGGCTTCATCCATGCAACCAGCAAAAAGGAGTTAAAGATAATGACATTCCTCTGCCAGCAGAACTACATTAACTTTTATTTTATTGGAGTATGGAACTATTCAAATGTCCATTTAAACTTGGATTAAGGACTGCAGAAGTAACTCCAGGTGCAGACCTTATTTATTCATAGAGCATGTATAAGCCATTGACTGTAGATTCACATTTAGTATAGATTTCAGATTCTGCGATAGTCCTCGGCAGTAATAGTAACAAATAAGAAATTGCAGCTGATATCTGATGCCTTTGGAGTTTATCTATCATTTTCCAAAAGTCCTCCGTTAGTCATAATCTGTCTACACAGAGTTATTTGGCTTTGCACAAGTCACAACTAGGTTCCTGGTTAAAGACAACTAAATTATAAATCATTTTCTTTTGTATTGCAACAGATATTTAAGGGGAAAGGTCTCAGTTTTCAGTCAGTGTTAGCAGATGGTTGAGAGATAGGAGATAACTTGCTTAGCTCTGGTTATGTTGGTTGTTTCCATGTGCTGCGGCTGTAGCAATGCATTTAATTTTTATAAATGATATGCCATCTGGGGGGCACGGTGGCTCGATTCCCGCCTCCGCCTTGTGTGTGTGGAGTTTGCATGTTCTCCCCCGTGCCTCGGGGGTTTCCTCCGGGTACTCTGGTTTCCTCCCCCGGTCCAAAGACATGCATGGTAGGTTGATTGGCATCTCTGGAAAATTGTCCGTAGTGTGTGATTGTGCGAGTGAATGAGAGTGTGTGTGTGCCCTGCGATGAGTTGGCACTCCGTCCAGGGTGTATCCTGCCTTGATGCCCGATGACACCTGAGATAGGCACAGGCTCCCCGTGACCCGAGGTAGTTCGGATAAGCGGTAGAAGATGGATGAATGAATGAATGAATGAATATGCCATCTAAACGGTATCTAATATAGCAGCGCTGTGAGGATTAAAAATGAACCCAATATATCATGACTTGAACATTAACTTGTGAGCAATATGTAGTGTACTTGTTGCAGTGCTCAGTGCTTGCTGAATAGAAGTGCTCTCGTAGATGACAGTTTTCTCCGTGTGATCTTCTTCCTTTCCACACACTAGGTGAGTTCAGGCTCATTTTTTAGCCGAACTGATCACAGATCCTCTGTGAGCTCAAGTCAGCCATCGTTACTCTCTCTATTAAAGATACTGTTTAAACATCGTGAGACGTCGGTTCAGGTGACTTGCACTAGAGGAAGATACTGTAAAACCACATACTCATAGTTTCATAGTGCACAAAGAACAGGGTTTTCCATTATTATGGAAAAGATGTGTTGTGTATTTTAAATAATTAACACTGAAAATATTGCAACAAAGTCTTTCATGTCTAGTAACCCTGAATAATGCTTTCTTTATTTTAACACCCTTAATTTCAGAAAAAAATTGATAATAAGCCTGGTAAATAATTATATATATAATTTTGCAGATCTGGAGAAAAAATACTGTGCTTTAGAATAGTAGGAGTGTGTACCTGTGGCCACGGATATCTGACTGGTCACACACCCCTCCCAGGGCAATACGGTGAAACTCCCTGCCCAGGGTTTTGGCAATGGAGCGACCAACACTAGTTTTTCCCACACCCGGAGGCCCCACGAAGCAAAGAATAGGACCTTTAAGAGAGCTCTTGAGCTGCCGCACTGCAAGATACTCCAGCACCCGCCTCTTCAGCTTTTCTAGAGCATAGTGATCATTGTCCAGAAGCACCCGTGCAGCACGAATGTCTAGGCAGTCTGAACAGAAAGCAAGGAGCAAGCAGTCATAAATTATAACAGTAATAACATTACAGCAAATCAGTGTTCACTCTATACACACGTGTACACACACACACACACACACACACACACACACACTGAGCTGAACGGAATCTGGGCATTCTGTCAGTGGACTATGAATCATCACCAGCTCATATAACAGAAAGCACACACACAAACACACACACACAGCTTTCCACACAAGGCAACATAACCAGGGTAGAGAAACTGTCTGAAGTGCCTTTGTATATAAATCAGAAAAAGTAATAAATAAACATCTTTAAAGAAAGCAGGACAAACATTTCACTATATGATTCTGTTCATACAGCCTATACGGCTCTCTATTGCATACACATGACAATCTCCCCTGTGTCATCTTCCTCCTAAGGCCTGATGCAAATCTACAGTGTTCATTGTACAGTGTGTGTGTGTGTGTGTGTTTGGGGGCATCAGTCATTGATGGGGAATAACAATATACACAAATGTTTCCATACCCATTGACATTACATTCGTCATACTGAGATTACAACAGCTCACATAATGATTATATATCAAATCAAGGGATACATTGTTTTTATTTACTGACAATTTACTGTCTGCATTATTTTTTAAAAATAAAGGCATCTGGTATCAATCAGCAAGTTACATATCAATCAGTCACCAGTTGCACAACATCACAAATGTCTGGTGGATAGCAGCCAAGGAAAAACTGCTCTATTGTCTTTTTCTGTTGTAAACAGCGTAAAAAGCGCTCCCCCTTGTGGACACCGGGCACAGTGCAGTAATACAACAGGCAAGATGATCACAGTGCAATTTATTTTATGACACTTACTGTATTAAAAATATCCCAATATTGTAAGTTTCTTGCAAACTATCACATAACAGCTGTTATAATATAGCTATTATATATTAAAAATAATTATAATCCAATAGCTTGATTACCTTTACAAATTACCTACAACATTCCTCATGAGATAAGAGCAAAATAAACCTAAGAAACTTAGCAAATTCCGTAAATTTGCTAAATTTCATCCGGCAAAAAAAAATATCAGAAATAACAGAAAAAGAGAACAGATTTAATTTTGTTGTACTTTAAAAGTACAATATATGTAAGGTACCATTCTATAAAATATTCTTTATAATATGATGTCAACTAACACACAAAAACAAAATCATCATATCACAACACTGTTCAAGTCTTAAATCATAAAAATATCTAAAAATAAATAAATAAATAAAATAACAAAGAAAGAAGTAAAATTATATACAGTGGCACATCTTGCAAGAAGATTTATTTAACATTTATAGAAGGAGTCTCCACTGTCAGTGCTTTCTATTTGTTAAAGCTGTTACAGCTTTATCTTTTACAAAATGGAATCAAAAACATGCCGGGTTCAATCTTTAAATAATAAATAAGTGTTAGTTTTGTCAAAGATTGTTCATTTTGTTAGTTATTGTTAGTTTTGTGACCCGAGGTAGTTCGGATAAGCGGTAGAAAATGAATGAATGAATGAATGAATGAATGTTAGTTTTGTCAAATTGCTGTGCTGTAAGATGAAAACTCTTTTTATTGGAAAATTAAAGCATCATTGATTATTTTCTAATAACAGAATATTCTGCTGTTCTCTTCCTCACATAATCCACTGAAATCACATTATAATAAAAAACCTGCTTCAGCCTGCTAAAAAACTGAAGATTGGGTGGAAATTCACCTTTCAGCATGACAATGATTACAAAGCCAAAGCAACACTGAAGTGGCTTAGGAACAAAAAGATAAATATCCTATAGCGGCCCAGTCAAGGTCTTGATCTGAATTCTATTGAGAATCTGTGGCACAAATTGCAGCACACAAGTGTAATCCAACCAATCTGAACAACCTGAAGAAGAATGGGCCAAAATCCCTTCATCACTGTGTTCAAAGCTGTGTTCAAGGCATTTGTATCCAGACTTAAAGCAGCTATTGCAACACAAGGTGGCTCAACCAAATATTAATATGTGGGGGATGAATACTTAAGCAAGCAAAATACTTAAGTTTTTTTTTCCTAAAGATATTTTCCAACAAAAACACAATGTCACCTTCCAATAATTGATTTTGAGTTTCACTGTTTTCAAATAAAATATCTAGCAGAATGAAATTTCAGTGCACAGTTTATAATTTGATAAGAGAGAATTGGTCAGGGGTCTGAATACATTTGCAAGGCACTGTATATGTGTGTGTGTGTATGTGTGTGTGTGTGTGTATAAAAAAACTCTCACCTTTGGTGCTTTTATTCCATGGCAGTTCCACCATGAGATCCAGGTAGTTGCGGGTGAGAGCGTACTCTGGCATGGACTGGGGCATCTTCTTCAGACTACATACAAATGCAGAAGATTACTGTACTAAAATTCTCAAGCAGAGAATAAAAAAACAAGTTCTGGAAAAAGTCTTTTAATCATGGCTTAGTCATAAAGAAATATTAAATGTAATTAATATTAAAGCCTGTGGTGTTTGCACCTTTGAAAAAAGTAACAGCAGCAAATTTTTTTATGTTCTCTAATACACACCTGTGTTTGTCTCTATGTGAACTGATACCCAGTTACATTTAAGCTTGAGAAAACAGTGGAAAATGTGGCAGTGGCACCAATTTCATCTCAACAACAAAGAGTATATTCATCTTATCCTACTGATGTGTTGCTTTACATACAGCCCGAGCCATTTACACTCTTAGTGCACCAAGTAATATTGCATCGTGAAAAGTTACTGGATGTGCCAACTACACATCAGGTACACAGCGCTAATCTAAATAATACACATACCAGTGAACTTTTCACTAGTATCAGATGCCTATTACCCCATGCCTGATACAAGTTAACATCACAGTCCTACCCACAACTGTTTTCTTAAATATGCTGGTTATAGAACTTTAATTTGCATAAGACAGGGAATAAGCAAAACAGAAAGAAAAAAAAAATGTTTTATTAGATCATATTGGTCATGAAATTGGTCTCTGTAGCTTTTTGTACAAAAGATCCTGTTATTTATTTGTTAGGCTTTTTTTCTGAGGGAGAGTTCATTGTGTCTTGTGTATACAGTTCAGAAACCTCTCTTATACCAGTAAGTGTGTATTGGTGTGTCATTTTGTAAAATTCTAGCATAAAGCATAAAGCAGAAACAGAAGTGCTGTACATACCGTTTGAGTTCTTTTAAACATACACGTAGGGCTGACTCAGGCATTGCTGCCTCATTCACCTTCCTCTCCAACACAGCCATGTCATCACCCTCTTCATCCTCACCTTCCTCATCAAGAGAGAACTGACGACTAGGGAACGCACCGCCTTTGCGGATAACCAGTACCTGCAGGACAAAGCATTTACATGGCATGACATCAGTGGGCAAAAAACAAAGGTGATGAGATATAAAGTATACAGTGAGCACTAACAGAACTACCCTCTTTTCATCATCAGGTTTGGGTTTACGAGTCTTCTGCAGCAGTTTGAGGCCCTCGATCTGTCTGGTAAGCAGTGGAAGAGTCTTCTTAAATCGCTCCTCCAGATCTACTGCATTCAGCACCTAACATCAAACCATAAAACAAAGTAATAATATATACAAGAAATTATAAATGAATGAGAATTCAGTGCAGACTAAAAGTGAGGAAAATGAAATCACGGCAGAACATATTATCTGGTAAAACTTAATATTTAGCTTGCCCAAAACAAAAGGATACCTATAGCAATTTGAATTTACAGACACAGTGTGGAGAAAAAACATACCTGGAGCTTCTCTGTGTTGGAGGTGCGGATCATTGCAGCCAGCACGTCAGGCAGGGTTTCTCTGGGCAGACTATCGAGCAGCCGCCTCAGCTTCGCTACTACGGGCACTGATATATCTAACATTCCCACTAACTGTACATACAAAATGAAATTTAAAAAGTATGCCATGAGAAATATTCTTCAAATGTACATTACTGGGTTAGATGGATTAGACTGCTAATGATTTGATGTTTTTGTTGCCAAGACAACAAATCCACAAGCTCAACCCTGTACCAGAGCAGGCTTACACAAATGGAAAATAAGATCTGATCACTCATTTACAAGCTGTACTGTATTATTTTTGGCTTGTGTGTACCAAGAAGCACCGCTCTCTGGGTGGGAGAAATTAAATTCTGTGTGTATATCAGAGAAACTCTAGCCAATTGTGGGAGCCTGTGAGCTTATGTATGCAGAAGAGGGCGCTTTCCTCCAAGTTTTCAGTGCCCTGTGATGCACCATGAACAGCTAAAAACTGTGTCAGAGAAAACTGCTCTCCCCAGCTGGTAACAATCATGGGATAGGGAGAGTAAGCTAATGGCTGGGATTTGGAAAGACCAAATTGGAAAGAAAATGGGAAAAGATACACATCAGTGACTTGGGTAATATATAGCAAACAGTATATTTATATCCATATTATACATATACTTTTACATATACAGATGTTTTTTTACTTTCATATGACTCTACAGTCATAACTGGGAATAAATTAACTTATTTTATTTTGCCTTATCATGCAGATATTTCTTTAAATGGGTGCAAAATAAAAATGTAGAAGAAAAAATATGTAATCAAATGCCAACTTGAGATGACAAACAAAATAAAACACACAGTAAGTTGAGCATTATTGTTTTTAACATATTATGGCTTTATATTATACAGTCAGGTCCATAAATATTGGGACATCGACACAATTCTAACATTTTTGGCTCTATACACCACCACAATGGATTTGAAATGAAACGAACAAGTTGCGCTTTAACTGCAGACTGTCAGCTTTAATTTGAGGGCATTTCATCCCTGGTGATGCTCTGCCAGGCCTCTACTGCAACTGTCTTCAGTTCCTGCTTGTTCTTGGGGCATTTTCCCTTCAGTTTTGTCTTCAGCAAGTGAAATGCATGCTCAATCGGAGTCAGGTCAGGTGATTGACTTGGCCATTGCGTAACATTCCACTTTTTTCCCTTAAAAAACTCTTTGGTTGCTTTTGCAGTATGCTTTGGGTCATTGTCCATCTGCACTGTGAAGCGCCGTCCAATGAGTTCTGAATGATTCATTTGGCTGAATATGAGCAGATAATATTGCCCGAAACACTTCAGAATTCATTCTGCTGCTTTTGTCAGCAGTCACATCATCAATAAATACAAGAGAACCAGTTCCATTGGCAGCCATACATGCCCACGCCATGACACTACCACCACCATTCTTCACTGATGAGGTGGTATGCTTAGGATCATGAGCAGTTCCTTTCCTTCTCTTCCCATCACTCTGGTACAAGTTGATCTTGGTCTCATCTGTCCATAGGATGTTGTTCCAGAACTGTGGAGGCTTTTTTAGATGTTGTTTGGCAAACTCTAATCTGGCCTTCAGTTTTTGAGGCTCACCAATGGTTTACATCTTGTGGTGAACCCTCTGTATTCACGCTGGTGAAGTCTTCTCTTGATTGTTGACTTTGACACACATACACCTACCTCCTGGAGAGTGTTCATGATCTGGCCAACTGTTGTCAAGGGTGTTCACAACAGGACGGCGCTTCACAGTGCAGATGGACAATGACCCAAAGCATACTGCAAAAGCAACCAAAGAGTTTTTTAAGGGAAAAAAGTGGAATGTTATGCAATGGCCAAGTCAATCACCTGACCTGAATCCGATTGAGCATGCATTTCACTTGCTGTAGACAAAACTGAAGGGAAAATGCCCCAAGAACAAGCAGGAACTGAAGACAGTTGCAGTAGAGGCCTGGCAGAGCATCACCAGGGATAAAACCCAGCGTCTGGTGATGTCTATGCGTTCCAGACTTCAGGCTGTAATTGACTGTAATGGATTTGCAACCAAGTATTAAAAAAAGTGAAAGTTTGATTTATGATTATTATTCTGTCCCATTACTTTTGGTCCCTTAACAATTGGGAGGCACATATGCAAACTGTTGTAATTGCTACACCGTTCACCTGATTTGGATGTAAATGCCCTCAAATTAAAGCTGACAGTCTGCAGTTAAAGCACAACTAGTTCGTTTCATTGTGGTGGTGTATAGAGCCAAAAATGTTAGAATTGTGTCGATGTCCCAATATGTATGGACCTGACTGTAAATCTCCTTTCTAGGCCTTTGTGCCATCCTTTACCATTACCCAACTGATGTGTTGCTGATTGTAGATCAGAATCATGGCTCGGGTATCTCCATATTGCTATATATTAATCAAAACATCAGCTACAACTAAGTACAAGCTTGACAGGATAACAGAGAAGCAAAAGAGAAAAGAGGCATGAGGAAACTGCACAGAACCGATAAAAGGAATTAATGTGTGTGTACCCCCACACCCACGTCACCTGTACTGCAGCCTGGTAGAACTTTTGAGAAAGTTCTCCCAGGCCTCCATCCAGCTGCTGTCCCTCGGTGTACTGCTCCAGCTTGTCCAGCTGTTCCACCAAAGCCAAAGGAAAAGGTCTCTCCCTAATCAGCTGCGTCACACGGAAGCGGCACAAACCCGTGATGAGCAGCGTGTAGTGTGGCTTTGGCCAGTTACTGCCCACTACCTGGACTGCTAAGCCTGCTGTGCCAATGCTGCAAGAACACAAGGCATCATGACTGCACTGATTTACATGGACTGAATCTCACCATGTTTATAAGCCATGTAGCTTCTCTTCAAAGTGGAAAACAAACAGAATCACAGATCTGAGGCTTAAAAAAATTGGACATTTGGAGAAAATATTTTTCATAAAGATTCAGTATAATCATATAGTATAATAATCATATAAAAATCATAATCAGTATAATAATATAATCAACTTAATATTATACAATCTGGATATTATAGTATTTACTGTTCTTTTTGCATTTATATACAACATGGAATTCAGCTCTTGTACTTTAAAGTGACCTGAATACTGAAGTTATGTGGGTTAGCAAGATTTATGGAACTAATAAGGAACAGACATAATGCTGGAGCTTTCAATAGCAGGTTCTTCTGATAGGAGGAACAAGACTGTGGTCTTCACTGTAAATTAGCTGCTCAAACAAAAAATGTGACGACGTGAAGGAAACAAATTATTATTCCAAATATCTCTGCAAGTCTTTGTTGGCATAAGATACACGTTCAAGCACATGGGAGAACAACAAACATAAACATTACTGTTCAAAGGCAATAAATTGGAAGTGTGGGAAAACAGTAAATATTCAAAAAATCTCTCAACCACCAAGTGATACTGACAAAGCCATAGGCTGTAGAAAAGTGAGCATCAATCTAAAAACAAAATGTAATTTTTTGTTTAAACAATAAAGTTCAAAAACATTATTCTGCAGTCCATTACAAAATTTTGTTGTTAACAGATATTGTAGATTACAAATTTTCATAGCATGATTTAGGAAGCAGCATCTGCATACTGGAGCTGTTTTATTTCAATCTTTATTCCCTGAAATCTTACAATGAATGTCACTAAAGTACAGAAGAATTACGAGGTGATTAGAAAGTAAATCACTCTGTTATCTCTGGCTAATGTTCACTTCAAAGCAGCAAATCTCTTCAATTCTAACCCACCACACTGCTAAACATACAACTAACAATAACATGGAAAATAATATTTAAACCTTCCTAAAAACCACAGTTTTGCTTTCAACAATGATTAAATCTTCACAATTCAGAAAGGCAAAATTATTTGACCTTAGTAAAAGTGTGTCGCTATTTCTCTTTTTTTTTTATTTGAAAGGCCAATAGACGCTGTTAAACGGTATTAAGCAAACTGGTATAAACACTGACAGACTGTGTATTATGCTTGGTATCTGTCAACGCGTAGGATAAGGCACAATCTGGCAACCAGAAAAACAAGGTTAAAGTCCTCAAAGATAATTCTAGAAAAATCAGCCCTCTTTCCCACTTGTGCATCAGTGAGGCAAGATTCATAAATGACAATGTTCAGTATTGTCCCCTAAATACACAATTACTAAATAACAACCTAACGTCACTCCTAACAGTAAATTTAATACAAGTAATAATTATATAAATATAAGTAAGTCACAATTAGATGTTGCTTAATTGTACCTCTGTTTATTAGACAGGGAGAATTTGCTAGCGGTGCTACCTGTGCTACCGTGCTAGCGGTGCTAATTGTGCTTCCTGTGCCAGATGTACTAACTGTGCTAGCTGTGCCAGCTGTGCTACTTGTGCTAACTGTGCCAGCTGTACTAACTGTGCTAACTGTATTAACTGTGCCAGCTGTGCTAACTGTGCCAGCTGTACTCTGTGCTACCTGTGCGACTTGTGCTAACTGTGCCAGCTGTACTAACTGTGCTACCTGTGCCAGCTGTGCTAACTTTGCCAGCTGTGCTAACGTTGCCAGCTGTACTAACTGTGCTAACTGTATTAACTGTGCCAGCTGTGCTAACTGTGCTAACTTTGCCAGCTGTGCTAACGTTGCCAGCTGTGCTAACGTTGCCAGCTGTGCTAGCTGGGATTTACCTGTGTAGAGACGGGAGCTCCTCGCTGTCGTGCTCCGGGTCTCTGGTGTTGGGAATCACTCCTATAATAGTGCTTTTCAGTGAGGTCCCCTTCAGCAGCCTGCTCTTCACCAGCTGCATGTTTCTCGCCGAGTCGATGCTAATTCTCACCGTGGAGCCCGGCAAAAGAACCCCTTCATGAGTTAGTAATAAAGGCAAACGGCTGGGTATCTGAATCCCACCATTGGAAGACATCGTCAAGTGTTTATTTGCACTTTGTTTACAAATAACAAACCGTATTTATCTTCGGGTAAACAAAGAGTGACAACTCGCCAGGTGAGGAGCAAAGGCGAATCAAAATCGCGAAGTACGGCACACACAGTGGGACAAACCTGTAACTTTCGGGTAACGCCCACTTTATTTGAATTTCAGAACGACATCTAACTATAACGCGAAGAGAGGCTCATTGATCAAAACATGGCAATGTATCATTTGTCCTGCTTCTGTGGTTTCCTAGCTTTCATACAATGCTGGCAGAAAACTGGCATAGGGTCAACAGTAATGCAAAACAAACCCTAGATATAATTAAAGTTCACATATTAGTTAATGCCTCGATTGTTCAATTGTATATTAATTGCATTCATGTGTTTGATATTTTACTTATGTGTGTTATGTAGGTTTTTCCTACATGGGTCAGAAGGTATTAACGTAATTGCGTAGTGATGTGCGGGACTTTTAATTTGATATGATTATAATTTGTAGACTCTGTAAAGCCGTTTTATCTATCTATCTATCTATCTATCTATCTATCTATCTATCTATCTATCTATCTATCTATCTATCTATCTATCTATCTATCTATCTATCTCACTGATCTCATTACTCACTGATTTTCTACCGCTTATCCGAACTACCTCGGGTCACGGGGAGCCTGTGCTTATCTCAGGCGTCATCGGGCATCAAGGCAGGATACACCCTGGACGGAGTGGCAACACACACACGCACACACGCACGCACACGCACACTACGGACAATTTTCCAGAGATGCCAATCAACCTACCATGCATGTCTTGGGACCGGGGGAGGAAACCGGAGTACCCGGAGGAAACCCCCGAGGCACGGGGAGAACATGCAAACTCCACACACACAAGGCGGAGGCGGGAATCGAACCAACCCTGGAGGTGTGAGGCGAACGTGCTAACAACTAAGCCACCGTGCCCCTTATTTATTTATTTGTTTGTTTGTTTATTTATTTATTTACAGTAATGTAACAGTTATAATGCTGGAAGTATTTTCTGATCACAGTCTGTATAATCTGCTACATACAGTTGCACAATGGAGGTATTTTTTTTTACAAGAATATTAACATTGCCAAAATATGCAACATGTAGCTTTCAACTCTAGGCAATCTGATGCCTACTGTAGGGCATCACATTAGACTCTGAACTCAAATCCCCATTCAAATACGAGAGCCTTAAGCACTATTCGGACGGGACTAGTTTTCCGAGTTAGAATTTTTTTCAGCCGACGTCTGTCATTTCATGTATGCATTCGGACGGGACTAACATCTCTGTGTTTATTACGGAGATAGGAGTGTCTGTGTTTTACATGTGGGCATTGCACAAGACCACATGTCCAGGATGCGTGGATTGCCTATGGTCATCAAATGGTTTTATATAGAACTTCTTATAAACCCACTGGAATAAATACGTTTTTATATAATTTTCACGTTATGTAATTGACTATAGAAATGAAAGTACTCTTACATGAAACTGATATTACAGTAGCCAGTCTTTACAATTTACGTGATTTGGCTCTTCTTGTTGATTTCATTTTTTATATTTCTTCGCAAGGTAGCAAACACATTTACACCCATTATTGGTGTGCAGAAAGCAGAGAGTTGAATACCGGTGCGCTAGGGTTAATACGGTAGTTCACGTTGACCAAAACAGACAAGAAAACGCGTTTTGGAAAAAACATTTTCGGCAATCACAGACATTCGCATTCGGACGGGATTAGATTTCTCAGAGGAGCGCCGATTTTGCTGAAAAACAGTAGGTAATTTGCGCTGGAATTTTTACACAGGTCGTGTGAGAAAAAGACAGACATGGCAGATTCGGACGGGATTAAAATCACAAAGTACGTCTGTGAAACTGAAAATTCTCTAACGACCCCCTGTAAAACTAGTCCCGTCCGAATAGGGCTTTAGAGAAGTTAGGCACTGATTAGTGTCCTCTTGGTGTTTCAATTCATCCCAAAGGTGTTCACTGGGGTTGAGTTCAGGGCTCTGCAGGTCACTGGGGTTGAGTTCAGGGCTCTGCAGGTCACTGGGGTTGAGTTCAGGGCTCTGCAAGTCACTGACCTGTGGCCATGTGCCTGAGTCACAGAAATGCTAATATTTACTACTTCGGCACTTTTCCTGCTGTGAGATTGCTTTAATATACTAGGTACATACTTTAATATAATAGAATGCTGGCAGTGTTAATAACCAAAGTCTTTCTCCTTTTTTAATTATTGCTGTATTGTTTTACCCCTACTGAAAAACCTAGCTTGGTCTGACCAGCTACCAGTTGGTAAAACATGTCGGTTTTTATTTTCCATAATACTTGATTAAACTGATCATGTTAAAAATCTGTAATTTTCTTAAAACAACTGGTCTAGTGTTGCATTGATAGCTGTAATTCTGTTTCCTTTCTACCAGCACTAATAGCTTTTAGTGTCTGAAACTAAATTTGATTTTTTTTAGCAGGGTTATAGTTTAATATTTTCTCACAAAGCATATATAAATTTTCCACCTACATAACAAGTACTGAATTCAGGATTTCAGAACCCAGTAAATGTCCACTTGAACACATGGTGGAGCCAGAGGAACGTTTATTTTTATTTTCTCCAACATAGTTACTAGAACATTCTGTAGAAGTCCCCAAATAAATAACATAAAATGCATAAAAAACAATGAACATCAATAAAAAAAATTATAACTTCAGACATTAATATTTATAAGAACACAGCTTATCAAAGCGCAAAGCAAAGGAAACAAGACTTTGCTGACTAAGCCAGCAGTCAGCTAAACATCTGCATGTAATATATATATATATACACATACATTCATACACACACACACACACATACACACTCAATTCTATTTTGGCACACAGGATCAAGAACATGATTAAGCACAAGATTAAAATCCTTGCTGGCAGTGTGAATCCAGGGGGCATGTAGTTGAGTTAGCTATAGTTTCAAATTAGAGAATTATGCTATAGCAAAAGAAAAGCCATGAATCAGTTCCACACACATAGCTGCACTTATGTTGGAGTCTATGGAGTTTATCTATCTATCTATCTATCTATCTATCTATCTATCTATGAAGAACTGATGTATAGATGGATGAAGGTAAGAATGGATGGCTTGTATTCTGGTGAGCAGGAGCTTTGTGAGCGCTAATAAACACACTGCATGCCTGTGGCCTTCGCGCATTTCTCATTAGAAAATCCTCAATTAGGGAACTTTCTATCATCCCTGTGTTCCTTTTCCTTTTCTCCAGTGCTGAGATTTGCAGTCTGATGGGGACAAAGAGAAACAATATTGATAAGTTCACTTCATATATTAATTACTGCCCAAATAAGCACATGCATATGCAAACATAGTTACACGGTTTAACTGTGTGTGGTTGACAATAATCTGTGTGTGTATCATGTTTTGCAGCGTGTCTTGCCATGGGTTAATAAATCAACTATGAGTCACAAACCGCCAAGACAGGAAGCCAGCAGGATCAGACATCAAAGCCATCTTACTTGTCAGGAAAACTGTGTTTGACTCAGTCCTGCTAGCATGTGCTCCCACTCAATGTGTGCCTAACCAGATATGATGGTCAGCTGAGGTTTTATGCCACCATGTTGCAAAACCTCTCCAACTGTGACTTAACAGTAATGTCTTATTGTACACCAGATGTTCTTTCCGGAAGTGGCTTCTAATTTTCCTCAACAGGTTTGTATATCATATTTGTATATCAACTCAGCATTGCAAAGTTTTAACCCCTAAGGCCAAGCAACTGCATAACAGAGTTTATAAGAGCATTCACATTATATGCATCAACCTTACCACATTGACTATCATTTTCAAATATGTAACTAAAACCAAGCAACAAAGTCAACAACTTCTCATGTTTCTGTATAACCAGTTTAACAAGGATTTACACAATCATCTCAATGTAATTTCATCTACAGTGTAAATAATTAACAGATCACTTACAGTCTTCGTCGCCGTTGATTAAGAAGCAGTCCTTGAATAGGCAGTGCATGGTCCGATAACAGTTGTCGAGCAATGATTTAGGTGTGACAGATCTCCAGCCCTGGTAGTATGGGTCCTCCAAGCGTTCAAAAATGTCCTCAATGACATCTGGAATATCTCTCTGTCTCACAAACACACAGGCATCATTGTCAGTATGACTCAGCATCACAAGGTTAAGACTCACCCTGAGTTCATATAAAATGTATGAAACAAGTTTGATTCAGGTCTTAGAAAAACATTTTAGAAAAAAATTCCATAGGCTGTTAATAATAGTTATGGTTTACTATGCAAGCAATTCCTCAAAACCCCAGAAAACAAAGATTGTTAAAGTTTGTAGAATTTTAGCGTCCTCCAATACACTTTTGTTGGATCGTATTTGTATGGTGCTTTTAACAGCTATCACAAAGCAACTTCAGGTTTAGATTTTGTTTCCAAAGTACGGCGGAAACCTGAAGAGGAGTCAGGCTCAAAGTAAACTCATTCTCTTCTGGGTGACACCAAATACTGATTATAATTCATTACTCTTCCATAACTGTCTACTCTAAAGTCATTTTGGCTTATCTAAAATGTTAAAATCTCATTATTTCTTATGTGTGTGCCCATTGAAAAGTATGCTGCCTTGATTTAAATATCTTGTTTTTATAGGCATTGGATCTGAAATTAACATTTTGTCTTCCACCATTTAGATCAATACAGCAAAATGCTAGATTTATAACTCAGATTCCCTTATTGTCACATAACAAATGAGTTCAGAGACCCAGTGTGTTGAGGAGGTGGGGTGCATAAAAATGAGCTTTCAGGCAGCTGCATATAAGACTGCACACTGGAAGTCTTTGTCCTCACCTCCCCAGAGTTCTGCTTTAGATAGATTTGCAAGAAGCTTGAGAAAAGTTCATCAAGGTTTTTCAGGTATTTATGGCGTGTTGGGTGTTTCTCTGGCAGCACAGCCAAAATCTTCTTTATTCCTGTCTTGGTGACCTTGACCCACACATCCTGGAGATCCCTCACATCTACAGTGTCATTCTATAAGGAAAAAAAATGACAGACTGGATGTGATTTGGAAAAAAACAGAAAAAGTACCACAAGACAAGAAAATAACACAAGGAAAGAATAGACAATGAGTGGATATCATAAAGAAATGGTGACATCATGGTTAGAGAGAGACAATATCAAAGTGAGTGTGTGAAAGGGGAGGAAGTTGTGGAATGTGTGGGGAAAAAGTCATAGTAATCCAATGAGTCAGGGGCAATTGCTCACCAGCCGACTGATATTTCTTAGTCTGAAGACCTCTTCATAACGCACTTGAATGGTGTAGTTAATAGGAAAGTTATATTTCTGAAAATATAATAATGGAAAACATAAAAATAACGTCACTTTCCTTGCAACATGTAAAATAAGAAGAGCAAGATGAAACAAACTGATCAAAATCCCTATGACATATGTAGCACTGCTCTTTCTAACATCAGCAATTTAAAAGTATTACTTTACCAAAAATCGTCTCCTTAATGTTGCATTGAGCCCATCTTTCAGGGTTGTCAGAGATGTGCATAAATTAGATGTTACAGGACTCATCCAGAATGGTAATGCCCACATCAGACCTAAAGCAAAAACAATAGCAAGAGAGAGTCCAGCATTATATAAACACATTGGAGCTGTATCCGGAATGAAGATTCACATTCTTAACTTCAGGCTTTATATGAGTAGCATGTGGAAATGCTAACTGGCACACATATATAGCTTCTGGTAAAATAAAGCTTTTGAGAGTATTATTTAATCATTTCTGTGGTGTTGGCACTTTACCAGTGACCACCAGTGACAGATTTACGAGCTGGATTGTAAATGTTTTTTTTATATACACATATATATATATATATATACACACACACACACACACACACACACTCACACATACACACACACACACACCACAAATGCTTCTCAGCAAACATATCAAAGGTCTATCACATAACTTATTTTTTGGGCTGGTTTTATAACTTTTATCTAATATATGTTAATGGAAATATGTTTGTTTTTGTAAATTACTTTTATTATAACACACAAGAAACTGCAAGTAAGAGAGAAAGAAGGTTGCAAGTTTACTCAAACTTCTTTTGAAAGACCCAGTGACTGTAGTCACAACAACTAAAGGATAAAGTGTGAAAGGAAACAGCTCACACCAAGTCAAACAAAAACCTCAAACCACTGCTAATTTTACAAAGAAACGTATCACTCTTTCAACATAGTGCACACTCTTGCTAATTATATTGTTATACATTGTACAGACTAAAAATAAATGATCAAATTATTGTTTCCTCCAAAGCACTTGTCGAGGTATTTCATCTCCTCCCTAAGGCAAACAATTCCACAAACACTGAATAAATACATACAAGCTATAAGCAGCAACAATACAATTGCTTCTTCAACATTGCTACACTGTAATTCACTGTGAAATCGGTCAGGGGTATAAAGCACAGGGTTTCCAGAAAGTTATGGGTTAGAATCCCACTGGGAGCAGTGGAACCATAGCTGTAATGCAGACACAGATTAAATCATGTGCCTATTGTACTAGAGAGGCTTTTATAGTTGAAACTAAGTGATTGTGACTGCATAACTCAAGGCTAAGAGAGAAGGATACAGACACAGACAGGGCTGTCAGTCTGTTCTTCAGCTGAGCCAAGTTTCAGATGACACTCTTCAAATTGGCTACAGGACTATATTTGGATCCCAGTCAAATACTTCACAGTGGTATCCTTCTGAACTTGGTCCTCCTCATTTAGCTTTCTTTTGCTCCTTCTAATCACCCCTTTACATCCTTCCTCAGTAGAGGAAGTGGTGAGAGAAAAAAATAGCTGAAGCAGACCTCTCACCTCAGACGATGAAATGACACATCATGCACAAGAATTTAATACAGTAGCTCAGTAGCTGTAAAAACCACATGACATAACTAACGTCATTCTGCGTCAATCCATCTTCAGTAATATGAGTTTTGTCTTGGTTAAAAACTAGATCTGAGTTAACTTGCCACTTGGGATTGCTCATTTATTGGTCACAAGCAACTCTCAAAATTCTCCAATGGCATCCCTTTCAACTAATTCATTCTGATGACTGACAGATGAGTAAGTCAGAACTCCTAACACTGAGACAATATGGTGCAGACGTTTACAATGTGAATGTAAAACAGATGTTTCTACCAAAAATAGATTATTTAAGACTAAAGTGACCCATTTCAATGTATTTTCCCTAAAAATTGTAAGGGCTCCACTTACCCAGAAACAGCTTAAAGAGCCAAGCTTCAAATCGAACCATGTTTCTGTTGAAGTTGCACTCAAGTGAAATCCAAATCAATCTCAAGCACAAAGGTCTCCAAACTTTTCCAAACCTGGAACAACAGATATAAGACCAGCCATAGCCATCAGCATTGTCTTCATACATTTCTGTCATTTAAAGCATGCAGAGGGTTAGCAATTGTTAGGCACCTACATGTACATGCATGTAAGTGTAGCTAAAAAAATTATAAAGTCATCTGAAACAGTCATGTGATGTTTGTGTTGTACTAGATGTTCTCGCTGTAGCCAATAGGCTTAATGCTAAAGGTTTAATGCTAACATAGTACAATCAGATACATCTATTTACATGTCTGTGACAGAGAGGATAGTGCTAATACACCTAATATACTTCCAAGGACAGCAAATGAAACCCAATGTTTTTCCCTAACAAATTAACCTCCTTTATAAATAATTGTAAAAAAAAAAAAAAAAAAATTCAAAAAAATGTTACCATCCTGTTATATGCCATCATATTCCAAATCCCATGAAGATCCTGTCTCATTTGAACACAGCAAAATTCCTAATACTAATCTGTTGAGTGTGTCCTATTTGACATATATAAGATCTTTAAGTGTAAACACCATTAAATTCAGCAATTTCATTTTTAATTCATAAACTGAGCATCTCTTCTTCCTACAATATGTAGTCAAACATTGACTTTTGTATTTTTTGTAGAAACCTATCTGTACCTATATCTTCCAGCATGGCACCTTAGTATTAGTAATATGTGTTCCATGCTGGATTCCAGACCTTACCGACACGTGCTGGAAAGCCTTTTCAATGAGCTTATGCAGGCTGCTGCTTCACCCCCTGTTCAAGAAGTGTCTGCTGTAAAAGAAAGGTTAAAACCTGTAACTAAAATATGTTGAAATTGGATCTAAGGTACATGGACAGTATAAAGGAAAAAAGAAGGCACGAGTTTAACATACTGAAGTGTGATGAAAAGCAGATGCATTGCGCAATGAAGTGCACATGTGCGTAAAAGGCAAAAAAGTACAAGCGCAAATAAATAAAAAGCCTTCCTTTATACGTTAAACAGTGCACAAAACCGCGCAAAAAAATACGCAACTCATCATAAAAGCTTCACAATTCGAAAACAATCTAAAATAAGGTGAATCGAGGCAACTGAGGGAAAAAAAGACAATTGAGGAAAAAAAAAACCACCCAGGTTCGAGAAAGGAAAGTCCACGCACCTCTTTTTTATGATAATGTGCTGCGCGACAGCTCGGTGTTCAGTCCAGAGGTCCTATTCGTCTGTCGTGGGATTAGAAAATAAAATCAATCTTCCTACTCCGACACTATGTCTTGTAAAGCCCGACAGTGCGAAAGCCCCTTCTAATGCTGACGTTTTGCCTGTGCGTTTCTGCTTGGAGTTCCTCCTGTGTGAACACGCAGAGCTGAGATCTTGTGCGACATTTTTACTTTCACTTTTCAGCTCGTTTAGCCCGGCCCTGACCCAAAGCACAGAGCTCACTTGTTTACCAATCTGTTCATCTGCTCACTGCAAAGCATGTGGAAGCAAAGGCTTAGCACAGACCTCAAGACCAAGATTACAATTAATCATTAACACCAGAAGTTTAGAATTCGTGAAGAATCGTTTGCATGGTTAGTTCAACTATTAAGTTCTTGTGAAGTTCTTATGAAATGTACAGTTTTTAGATTTGTACCTTGTCTAATCTCTCTTAACATATCATAACACAAAAATCCATTTACGAAGTGCTTAGTGTCTGTTGACTGTTAAGGGAAAGCAGCACTTTTGTGAAAACAAAAGTGAAAACAGTTGGGAATTTAGGATTGTATTGGGAATTTGGGACATTTATAATATTCACATTGGTTTAGGGCTTTACATGTATGGACAATTCTTATTTTTTGTAGCATTCTTGTTTGCGGCATTGGGAAATCGACTTTCAATAACAGGAATTGTCTCCAAATTTCTCATTGAAATGAATAATATAAAAAACACAGTAGACAGTAAAGTTTTTGGCATACAGTACTAAGACAATCTTCAATTTTCAAATTCGTAACTTTTCAGTAAAATCAAGCTAGTGTAATAATCAATAAAAAAGAAATATTACTTTGTTAATTACCTTTTACTACAGTTACACAGCTTCCCAGTGAAATTGAGATCAGGACTTTAACTGGGCCACTGTAGAACATTTACATTTTTGTTCTTGAGCCAGGGCAGTGTTGTGATGCCCTTGTACTTGGGATCATTGTCCTGCTGAAAGCTGAATTGTCTCCCAAACATCAGTTTTTGTTTTTTTTTACCAGGCTGAAGCAAATTATATTTTGCTCCATCCATTCTTCCTTCAATTCTAACAAGATGCCCAGTCCTTACTGATGAGAAGCAACCCCTCAGCATTATGCCACCAACACATTTCTCTGTTTCGATGGTGTGTGGAAGTATGGGAAGTTTCAGATTTGTGCCACACAGAGTGCTTTTTCAAGACTCTATCTTGATCTTATTTGATTACTTAATCTTACCTACAATGCAAGTAGGTCACATGCTTTCTGGTCACCTTTATATTTGCCTTCATATGGTACTTTTGTTTAGTAAAGGATCCTTTCATTGCCACGCTTATATACAAAGTGTGCAGTAATATTGATAGGGTGCACTGTTATCACACTTCCAGGCACAACTCTATATGTTTGAGCTGTTTCTTGGCATGCATGTCTGGGAGCTTCCACATCCGGATTATGAATCCAGCTGTAATCATTGGGATTTCCAAACACCTAGTTAATATTTTATACTCTTTATACCATTTCTTTAACTTCTGTATGTTCTTAGTGACAAAAACTTTAATGATTCACAAGTGGATGCCATTGGTTCTCATTAAGGCAGTTCATTTCATCAGTGTAAATCGGAAGTTTTGAAAGCGCTGGGGGTGGAATAATTTTGCAAGCATAAGTCATTAAAAAAAACTCACCCTCATATTGAAAAATACCAAAACGTGTTGGACCAGAAAGGCCAACCCTTCAAACATCTCAGACCAAAATCAAACGCTGAATGAAAGGAACTACATCAAAGCTAGCATTCTTCTTGGCAGGCTATAAACACAAGAATGCTTTTCTAAAATGCCAAACTGCCAAAGGATCTGGTTTTATAGAAATAGTCACACTCCTGATTACTAACTAATCTTACATGTTTCATTAGTTACACCTGGCTGCTAATTACTCACTTTAGGATTGTGAAAGTGGGAAGGGTATACAAATTTTTCCCACCAGGTCTCTGAATGTTTACTTTTTCGGAACAAATGACTAAATATTGAAGTCTGTTGTGTTTCCTGTTGTCACTTGAGGTTACTTGTTTTTTAAGTTATAGAGTTCCAGGCAATTGCAGAAGTGTAGTGAGGAATATTTCTTATAGTGCACAGCAGAGCACTTAACCAAAGTGCTTCTAAGTCTGCAGTGAAATACAGATTTTTTTTAACTCCATGCTATTTTTAACTCCATATTATACTTCTTTATTTAATTATTGAGAAAAATGATCAGGCATTACATATCTGATTAACTCATAATCATAAGGTTAACTATGTGAACATTTGTTTTCATTATCTGTTGTAAGCTCTTGTGAAGAAATAACTCCAACTAAAGTGTCAATAACTTTTGATCAATCCACTTCCATGTCTTGGAAGAATTTTATTTCATTCCTCAGTACAAAACACCTTTAACAATTTTTTGGCCATTCCAAAACATTATCTTTGTTCCTCTTTAATCATTCTTTTGCACACACACTTGGGTGCTTGGCTCATTGTCTTGGTGTAAGACCTATTTTTTCTTGAGATGCAGTTCATAGACAGATTTCATGTGTTTACTTGAATTCACATGTGCAGTTTGAGAACATGACACCTTTACATTTTATTTACATGTTAAAAACATGAGCACCAGTGAAGTGTAAGTGCTTTTTTCCCCTTAAGGTTAACTCCAGTCTTAATTTGTGTTGTCCATGCCTATACAAACACTATTAGTTCAAACTCGGCAAAGCTTATTAACATTCCAAAGCTACAAAGCAATGTTGCCTTTACAGAAAAATCACACACATTTTATGAGATCATCCATTTTTTCACGTGATTAGAATACGTGACCACAAGAAAAGCATGTGAACATGCATTTCATCATGTCATGTGAATTCAATTAAACATATGACATTGTCTTAATAATATGTAACTACACTAAAAACTAAAACCATGTGATGAGACAATTTTAATGGGTTTTTAAATCACATGCAGAAAGTGTTAAATATGTGTTCAAAATGAAAAACACATATGTATGTTTACTGGTCTAATGGGATTATTCGAATGTGACTTTTCAGTAAGAATGAAGAATACAAATCTACATTGCTTTACAGTAACACAGTTTCATCTGAGACTGCAAAACACGAATGTGTGTGTGAGCTAACTGTGAAATATGACATCCCTTATGTTCAAAATTCTTGTATTTTTTCCTCCTATTTAACAGATATTAAAATACTAGAATTCCTAAGCATATCTCAAATATTTCAATGTATACACATTTAATGTGTTTCAGGCTGAGCAATTCCTTTACCTAGGACTAAATCACTTCCTAAGTCCTAATTTAACTCCTGCTTTCCAACACTTTTGGCATTTACACACTTGCCTCATTGTAATAATCATCTGGTCAAATTAGAACACAATTTAAAAGCAAGCAAGCAAGCAAACAACCCAATCAACCCATATATTTGTGTGTACACACCCCCACATCTCGCTCTCTCCACAAACCACTGGCTTCCCCGCAGACGCCCACCTGCCTACATTACTAATTCCTTCCATCATTCATTGCGGTAAAGAAGCTACTAAGAATGTCAAGCTGGGCAAAGTTTGTTAAAACGCTATTTGTGAGGCTGCTTGAAGTGGGCTACGCCTGCCTGCCTACCACACAAGTACACTCAGCTTGGCTGTATAAAGCCAAAAACCACAGCCTGCATTGCCTTGAGTCTGACTCTTCTCAGGAACAGGCTGATATCCTGCTTATTTTTTTGCTTCCAACAATCCACATTTATCATCCAGATTACTTTGTCGAGTTTCAACTAACAAACAGAAGCTCGAAAGCAGAACAAAGGGGGATTTCGTGGCCCCCACCTCAAGCCAAAAAACGCCATCTGTCACACAGCATGATGTCAACTGGGAAAACCCAGAAGGAAAATCATGAATGAAAGCTTTAAATCGGCTTCACAAATTAATGAGTAATTCTCGTGGTGATACAGGTTGTCTAATACTCCCCTTTTATCTCCCGTTATCCTGGATTGATTTTTGTAAAGTTTAATAACCGGTTCTCAGTGTTGTTTAAGGATTTATCTATTGGTTTTTAGAACATGAGCAATACAAAAAATAACAAGTATTTTATTATATGGCTTTTAGTAAATTCAGTCATCAAAAGTTATTAAAGTTATTTTACCCTCAAAACTCTTATGATGGTGAACAGGTGCTTCTTTTTTTAACTTGTTTAAAGAAAGGTTGAGACATAATATTGTGTATTTTTCTGTTGCGTCACACTCATACTTTTACGTATTATTTGTACAACAAAAAAAATCTCTTCGTGTCATCACTCCAATTCTACTGCTACTGTCAGCCTTGTTTACTGACACTGAGTCAAAGTCTCTTTTCTCTAATTAGGGACCCTGTTGGTTGCTCTCCTGTAGATTCTGTAGAGATGTGTAGAGACATGCATAGACCCACATGACGTGATTTTAACTGATCCTTTTTAAATAGGTCCTAGCCATCTTTATGTTCCCTAAATACCTCCGGTTTACCTTTTTTTTTACTCACATCAGATATGACGACCTAGGCACACGTGACCATAACATCTTTTGTTAGAGATTTTAATTACGTTACATATTTTTAACTGATACTATAAATTGAAGGGTGGCCTCCAGCTCTTGGGTCCCTAGGCCGATCCTGGGCTTGGGATACTGCTTCATGCATTATTCACATTTGCTCTGGGAATTTCCAGTTTTCTTCCACCTCCCAAAAGACATGCATGTAGGCGGACAGTCTATGTCTGAAAGTTTGGTGGCCTCATGGAGCGGGAATTCCCACCTAGTGCTTAGTCTTTGCAGGAAAGGCCCCAGATACACTCTGACCATAACAATGATAGTGATTAGAGACTGAAGCTTTTAAACAATAACTACAAAAGAGACCCAATAATCCTGCATGAATATTGAAGTTTTGTTTTTTTTAATACTGAGTGCTAGATGGCTTGAGTTATTCTGGAACAAACAACAAGGCCACACTCTTTGAGTACAGAATTTCTCTTATGTAACATCCCCCTACCCCAGTAACTGTGCCAGTCTGTGACTCGTACATCATACTATTTAGAGATCCCTCTAATCATCACATTTTTGCAAAATCAATAACAAACCAGACAGCATTGTAATCCCTTACAAACAGGTCATGGGGTTTTTACACACATGCTTTAACATATGTATTTCACATATTTGCATGAGATTAACAATCATTTCTTTTTACCAGGTAATTATATTTTTTAATAAATAATAAATTAGAGGTCAGATGACATTTCAAGACAATAGACTTTCACATAACCCCCCATCCCCCACACGTTACTCACACTTCTAACCATATGATCAAGATGAATGCATGTGATGTTGAAAGGGGTTTTCAGTAACCAAGCAATCACAAACAAACATTTCCAATATAGATCAATCCAGTATAATGTGCTTACCCAAACCATTAGCTGCAGAATCCACACACACACTGGTGTTAAATCTTTTTTAATTTTGTCTATATTATCTTAGTATTATGGAGAAATCCAAAGGGCTCAGCCAATAAAAATGTTCCAATCATGCCAGCCAACCCATACAAGTAGCAAACTAAAATAGTAACTGGGGGAAAAATCAAGTAAAACACATTTTAAGACAAAGGGCCATTCAAAACATGAAAAAATCCACACAGGTTTTTTTGTTAACACAAAATCGATTTAAAGTAATTTAACCTTTACAGACAGTCCTGAGGTTTTACTAGAAAAACTTAAGAACATCACTGAATCTCTGGGGCCGAAGGCAAATGAAATATTTGTCACACTGGAAGAGAAACAGACCTTCCCCACTTCACATAGGTAGATTTACATTATTGTGAGGAACAAACAGAATTTAGGTTGTAGTTGAAAGTGGAGGCACTGGAATCCTGTCTTACCAGTGTGATTATTTAAGTGTGTAAAGTGTCTGTATTCTTAACACAAACCATTCTCTGCAAAGCCTAACAAAAGGTGTCAAAGAGCAAAAACACCAAAATTAATTTAAAAAATTTATTTACAAAATTCTTTCAAACATCAATTTTACAAAGAGTATTTTTAGTACAGATTTATCTAAAAGGGAAAAAAAAGTGTGGGTTTGTGTTTGAAATGGACAAAAGGTCCAAGTATAAAGGAAAAAAGTCAACCACAAACACCCCTGTTCCTCTGCACAGACAGCTATAGTTATTTTACAAATTCCACAAATCATTTGGAACAATGGGATATAAGAGCAGTACTATTTTCATCCTTCAAAAGAACTAAAACATGTTGCTAAATCTGAAATCTTATTATTCACACAATAAAAATCAGACAACTTCAAACACTGGCAGCAGAAAAATATTTGCCAACATGTTCAACTCCTTGCTCTTATTCCTTAAGCCACAACCTTGGAATGGAAAGCTTTTACTACCCTGCATAAGGAACACCTCTTTAATGGTTTGTTTTGAACAGTTTTTGGAGCACTCATTCACAATCAGTATAACAAACAATTTTAAAAGGCATAACGTGTGCGGATGTCTTCCAGTTTCTTAGACACTTCTGGTGGTGTGCGGTCCAACTCTTCAGCAACACTCTTCTGCTTATGAGGATCCATGGAGTTAAACTGCTCACAGAGATCCCCATCAATTACATTCTGCAACACAGAGTAAACAGGTAAAATGCAGTTTAAAGCACCATTCAGAAGTTTATTCTCCTACCCTCCTATTTTAATCTTTCCCTTTATTTAATTCAGCACTAAAACACAATGTAGAACATGACTCAGTAAATTAAAGGGCTGTTGAGGGCTTTTGCTTATAATGTCCCTTGTTGGGCCTCAATTTAATTAATTTTTTGTAGTAATACTAGTTTGGCTTTCAGTACAAAGAAAAGCATTAACAGAGCTGCACTATATGACCGATCTGTTGAGAGACAACATTCCAAACCTACTAGGAACAAGAAATCTGACTAAAGAAAAATATTCACTCGTTAGAATTACACTGGCAAGTTGCCTCAGGTGAAGCTTGCCTCTGGCCCATGAAACAGACTTCCTTTTCTGCTCCCTTAGGCAAAACCATACAGTAATGACAGCTTCTCAGAGCAATTCTTTTAATGCGAGCTTTCGGCTTGATTACTGAAAAGTCATTATTTGATATTTATATAACCACTAGAGGCTCAAAATAACTGTACTCTATCTTTAAACATACTAAGAAATTCCAACACTTGTGAAAAGAGGATTGTGAAACACTGACAGTCTTTCCTGTACAGGTACCGACCTTCACAGGGAAGTAGTAGGAACGGAAGCTAAGATGGTCTCGGCCGCAAAGTGGAGGGAACTCTGAGCGCATGTGCATTTCCAAGTGCTGGAAGAAGTCGTGGTCCTGAGGGGACAGAAATAATATTCATTTGCATGGGTTTGTTTGCAGTACAAAAAAAAAAAAAAAAAAAAAAAAAAAAGCATAGGCATATATCAAATACAATAATAACTAATAACATTGTGTAGGTCATTGCCAAATTCCAGCCAATAATTAATTTAAAAATGCTTTTTTTTTTTTGTTACTACTGGTGGACAAAAACTAATTACTTTTGAATAAGCAGTACAAGAGCACTGAACTGGACACGTTTATATATATTTAAAAAAACAGATCCTTTTTCTGTTCAACTACAATAAAGGCATACCTCATGAGAGGTGAAGGGCACAAGGATGCCAATGCCACCTGACAGAGTGGTGTACACTAGAGACTCCGAGCCTCCAGGGATGAGTGTGGTCTTCTGCAGTGACAAGACAGTTTCTCCTATGTGGTAGTTCATAATTATATCAGCCTGAAACAGAAAATAAAGTGTAAGAATGTGTTGGTCAACTGCCCACTAAAGTCCTCCAAAGTCCTCTTAGTGAACACTTTACACTCAACACACAAGGTTCTGATAAATTAAGCCCTAATATTCATATCTAGTTCGTATTAAAGGTCATTATAGTAGCATAAACAAGCAAGCACCCTGTCAATAAGCCAAGGTCAACCAACCATTGCCTCCTCTTACTTGCTTACACACACTCTTGGCATGTCCATAAATTCCCAACAAGTCATTGGAGCACACTGGGAATTTCCCCCATGTCCACCTAAGCAATTCTAGGAACCTGACGTCTGGCATGTAGAGAAACGTGGTTCTGGGGTCTTTAGAAACTGACCACAGCACAGACCACAGAAAACTGTTCTAGATGTTTGGTTGTGTGTTAAAGTGACCTCAACCCCAGCTAGACACAAACACTGACGCAGAAACAATTGTAGAGGCTGTCTGGTGCAATTTTCCCATGCCCGGACAGAGTGAAGATTTAATGAAGGCCAGTACCTTTTGGGAAGCTCCATTGAGCAGGCCTCTGTCCCACAGTGCTTTGTTCCCTGTGGGGTCCTCCTCCACATCATCACTGGTGTTTGGTGGTAGACGAACCTAGAATTGATGTGAGAAACAAGACTAATCAGTCTTCATTGTTTAGAAATGACACTGAATTTAAAATGAATTTAACAGCTAATGCATACAGTACTCACAATACTAATATTGCCAAACTTGTCAGCTGCAGCCATGGTGTCATAGTCGAGCAGGCAGGCAGTGGTAACCCAGCGTGGGTTTGTATCATCAGCAAAAATGATGAGCTGGTTTTCATTGCGCTTGTAGCGCACCCAGAACAGACTTTCCTGGATGTCCGACACAACCACACGCTGGCCGATGGTGTGGATGCCCGTCACCAGGTTAGGAACATGCTTTAAAAATATGAAAAATGCAATTGCAGTTTAACATGGCATGTAATAGACAACAAGATAATCAGATGCCAAGAAGTGCAACTTTCCTAAGTATTCCATAGAGGCAGCAAAAAAATATATAGCTAGCAGAAAATAAGTATACAATCATTTGAAATATTTATAAATGACAAAGGATCTGAGAGACAATACAAGCAAATCACCCACAGGCTGTAATTAAAAGCTGTATAATTATTCAAATACACATCTTAACCAGTAATCGCACTTTAACGGCATAGATTATTTAAATACACAGTTCTGAGTTATATTATAAAAGATGATTTTTAAGAAATCCCTGTGAACTTAAAGGCTTTTGTAAAATATAAAAGACTGTTCTTGAAGCCTCATGTTTTAACAGTCTGCTGTGACATTGTGACAGTACTGTACAGCATTGGGTGGGTGGATGCTATTACACAGGTTTGGAATGAAACACGCATGAACATGAGCCACATCCTATGATGTATAGAGGAAACAGCAGCTATTTGGACTGCATCATTATTGATGCTGACATGGCGAAACTATTCAAAACAAAATTTTCATGCTGACCAAATGTGGTATGATTGTTGTTTAATTGTTTATTTGGTGTTGCCATGGCAATACAATCAATTGTAATGCTAGCCAAACAGAAAATGTTGCCATGGCAATACTATCAATAGTAATGCTAGCCAAACAGAAAATGTCAATGCACATCTGAATATGCCCCATCAATGTACATGCATGAAAACTTTGGGGCACATTACACAATGTACAGAATTGCATTGCTTTTCCAGTTTAGGTGGCATGACAGTTGAAAAATCTCATCATGGTAGCGCCGTTTTAGGCAGCAAAAAGCCTATATGAATATCATGAAAATTTTGCCATCAACTGGGCATTAAAAAATCATTAAGTGAACAAATCCTATAAGTTAAAGTTGCTGTCAAAAAAAAAAATCCCCCACAAAATCAAGTGTGTGACATCCTTTGGTGCAGAGTTAATAAATGCAATTGTAAATTTGTCCATCTTAAAAAGAGGCATATGCAGGTGAATCAGGATTTACCGCAATTAAAATGTCTCTGGGCAATATAGAGTCAGTGGGGTACACAAGCATGTCCAATCTTTTGCTTGTGCCGTCCAAGTTTTCAAGCATGCTAAGGACTACAAAAAAATTACCTTTTTTTAAATTTAGTTTTTAAAATAACACCAACAGTTAATACTACTGTGATTATTATTATTACTATATGGCAAAAAGAATAAAGTAGTATGGGTACTGAATTACATTTGAGTTCATAATAATTGGCGCTGTACTGGAATTTGGTCAATTCTGTGGGGGTTAATTACGTCACTGCGGGTTCTCAAAGACCTGGTACAGCTCCAGTCTCTATAAACTATAAAATGACCATCTTATTTGTGCAGACACTAAACTGCAAGGTCCTGACCTGAGGAGTCAAAGGAAAAAAAACAAAATTTGATTTCTTTAGAAACCATAAACCAATACTGTTTAAACATTCATTCTGATGTGTGATTCCAATCAATGGAAAACACAAGTTTGTCTAATTCTCCTGCTTGCTTACCTTGTTCTCACACTTGCGGAGCAGCTTCTTTTTGCCAAGGTCGTAGATGCGCAGCAGTTTGCCCACCCCAATCAACACTCTGCCTTGGAAGGGTGCAATAGCCAGGGGCACATCCTCCACTGGGGTCTGCAAGTACAGCAAGACAAAATGAGTTTACTGAATCAACAATGTGAGGGCATAAAAAAAGACTAACAACGGTTTCAAAGTTCAGTTATTAGCTAAGAAAAAAGTTTCCTACAGCCCAGAGAAGCTAATCTCTGACCCTGAGAGTCTTATAATAGTTATAACACTGCATGCAAAAAAAATATGTAGGGGATTTCATTCTTCACCCAACTGTCTACAGAAGTGATAAGTGGTGGGCAGTTTTGAAGTTATTTCCCCCTGAACTCACCTTGTGTACAAACTCCAGTTTTTCTCCACCTCCTACCAGGCGATAGGTATAAATGTAGCCACCGGCCACTGAGCGGGGGTTAAGAATCATGTCTCTTGAGACACCCACCAACACATACCAGTCATCACCTCCATTAGCAAAGCGACAAACAGCCACACTGCACAAAGAGAGAGAGAGAGAGAGAGAGAGAGAGAGAGAGGGAGAGAGAGAGAGAGAGAGAAAAAGAGAGAGAGAGAGAGAGAGAAAGAGAGAAAAAGAGAGAGAGAACCCACCCCAGGTTTTGTAAATGAACAAAACAGTCAAAACAATTAAAATCACAACGCAAGAATTTTCTTCTTATTTCTGTCCAATGATTATATCAAATGCACCATTTCCTGTTTCCACACATGCCTGATTCCAGACTTTTCCAGACTGTTGCAAGTACTTTCCCATCATTTCCTGTCTTACCTAAAGGCAGCTTCATTCTGCTCCAGCTGAACCAAATCCAGGGTGTTTCCCTGGATGGGGTTGATCAGGCGCACCAATGAGGCCCACTGTCCTGAGCCAGCCTTCGGGGCACCAAAGATCGCTTCTGGAAGGTTCTCGTTCAAAAAGGCAGCAGCCATTTCTGCAGCCAGCTCCCGCTCATCCTCTCCTGCAGCCTCCACCATTTCCTACAAACATAAAAATAGCACCGAGGAATTTCCAATGTTTGTGTTGGCTATGATCCTGGCAGTGTGCTTTGAATGTACCACGTGTGGTTCTTAGCTCATAACACTCGTAATGTGTAATCCCACTGAGCCAATGAGACCTGACACTGGCCACCAACCTAAACATACCAAACAACATGCAATACAGAGCACTTTGATTTAGCTAATGATTCAACTCCAAATGTAAAGGCATCATTAAGTGAGTGAATCAGCACCAAGAACAGCTGAATGTCAAACCCATGATAACCCCAATTGCCTTGTGTCCTCACCTCTGCCATCTGCTGCTTGCGCTGGGCCTTGGTGGCTTCAGTGTAGGCATTGTGGTCTGTTTCAATAAGGACCAAGTTGTTGGTCTCTGGGTGAATGACAAACCTACGTGGTGTATACTGCAGAGGAAATGCCACCTGGTTAAACACAGCACCCAGCTTCTCCAGAGCCAAAATTCTGTCAGAGGTGTGAGGAAAGCAAAAGTGAAAGTACACTTTAACATTTATCAAGATTCCTTCACATTCCTTTAGAACACCAAGTACAAACCAAACACCATTTGAAGACATATGAATCATCTACCAAAACACATACTACAGTCTGATAACATACATAAAAGATTATTGATATAAATAATAAATAGATATACATTTATATAACATCTCATGGTACACAGTACAAGTAATGCTGTAGCTATGCATGTGCAGGCATGAAGTGATTCACACAAGCCACAAGACATCTCTCAATACAGGCTTTGACAACTTACATGAGCTGTTATATAATAAAACATGAAATTTTAATTCAGTTATTTAGTAATGACATTAACCACTGCAATATGAAATGTAGATCAGGATTTAAAAGACAATTTTACTTTTAAGTCTGAGATCATTAAGCTAGATACACATGTTATAACTATTTCATGATTAAATGCATGACTTCCATTTAACATTCTCGCATCTGTATTACTTTCATTTCTCAATGCTTTTCCTACTATGGTAAAGCATCAGAATAAAGCAAGATAAACCAGATAAAAGAACATACCTATAGGAAAAAAAGAAGAAAAAAATAGAAAAAAGAAAGATCATGACCAGATTCTTATGTACTGTGAGGTGCAAGAATTACTCAGAAAAACCACAGCAGCTTAAACATGCGGTTGCAGTGCAGAAGCATGTTTATCAAAGAACTAAAATTGAAAGCATTTTAAAAAAAAAAAAACCCACAAAAGGGATTAATATTAACCAAGAAAACACCACAAACAAAAACAAATAAAATTTTTAAAATGAAATGAAAAATTATAAATTTTATTACAAATATAATACTACAAATGTTTCGTTTGTGTTGAAGACACATCTTGCAGCAGTGAGAGAAAAGAGCGCTATAAAATGACAAGCATATTTCTCAAGTTAATACTCTTGCAGTAGTTTGTTTGTGACTGGAATTAAACTATAATTTAAGTGCAAGTAGATTCAAGTTACAGAACAAAGCTATTTTTAACTAAAATCATTTCTTGATAATCTAAAGGAAAGATGTAAACATATAGAATTTTAATTACTGCTGTAAGCACCAGTAATCTGCTATACTCGTGACACCAATTTAATCTTAAATGCTCAACTATACAACTCGTACTACCACCCTGCAAATTCTGCAACCAATGTTCCTTTTAGTCAGTTCCCTCTAACATGCATGACTTCAGCCAAAGTGTGAAATCTAAAATTACAAGTTACTCAATAAAGTGACCGCTATTTTTAAAATTCCTCCAGCCTCTGTGTTGATGTGTTGTGACTAAGCTTGAAGACAGCCAAGCATGTATACAGTCATGGGAAAAAACTTTTTTGCACCCTGAAGGTATTTCTGAAACAATTTTTCCATTTGTTTAACAACCCCCTACCTCATAAAAAAAATATTTCCGTTTTACCTTAAATGGCTCTAATGTGATCAGTTTTATTATGACTCTGTATACACACAGAATGTAATTTACACACATAATACTATTATGTGATCCTGAGTGAACCTTTCATGGTTGGTGGTGTCAGATACAACTGGTCTGGTTGCATATTGTGCTGATTCTGGTTACATGATTGGCTGACTGGATAATGGCATGAATGATCAGGTGTACAGATGTTCCTACTACATTATGTAGCATTAACTCGGGGAGCAAATATGCTAAAATGAGAGAAATGTTAATATATGATGCGGTAAAAGCCCACCTGATTTTTCATTTATAGATTTTAAAAAATGGTTATCCAATTCATCCAATTTAAAAAGTCCAACATTACACTTCCAGGACCTTAACGAGAACCCTAAAAGCGGCATACATGTCTGACATGGTGAATATTTTCAGCATATACTTTGTGGTCTATACAGTGTTGCCATTACCTCAGTGTGTTGGTAGAGATGGCCACAATGCCTTCAGGACACTGCTCTGAAGCAAACCCTGAGGCATATTCCAGAGTTTCATAGGAAAGTGGTGTTAAATGGAAACGTGACTGGTAAGAGTAGCTCAGCCATGATCGGCTGGACATGGCCAATACCTGTAGAAGACAAACAGCATGATAAAAATAAAAATCTTCCTTCACAAAGAGCACATAGATCAGAACCAGCTACTGCTCCAGAATACGCATTGACACTTACAGCTTCCTGGCCCTGCATCCGCACTCTGAAAAGCTTTACGGGTCGAGAGCCCAGGTAGCGTGTGCGAGTGTCAGAGAGGTCTCCAGTCACTGGGTCCAGCACGGTGCGGAGTAACACACCATTCTGGCAGGCAGGCAGGCAGACACACACAGTGAGACATTTAATACATGTCACCAAAACAGATGGTGTCAAGAATTTTTTTTTATATATATATATATATATATATATATATATAAATTATCCTGGTTAAATTAATCAGGGTACAAAATCTGTGCTATAGTTAATGATGGATGATAATACAGAGAAAAACAGAAGGCTCATTACCTGCAGGCCAATGTTGAGGTAGAGAAAGCCAATGGTACCTTTCTCTCCCAACTCATCTTGTTTCTCAACACCTCCCATCTCCACTATACACAGTGATTCTGGCTGTGCAGGCAGAGCCTGCATACTCAGTGGCTGTAGACAATCCTACCAAACCAGACAAACAAAAAAGGGGAGTTAAAAATGTTTGGCCTCCTAATTTATCATTGGTGATTACAATTAGCTAATTGAAGAATAATAGTATTTTACTGACATGCATCAAATCAAAATCTCCCTATTTACAAGTTTCAACTGTAACCAATTAAAGTGCAAACCTGATTTTTATCTAGTTTTGTTTCCCCAACTTAGTGTTACTGCAGATAAGAACTACACAATATGCTACACAGGCAAATCTAAAGAACAGTAGACAATCTATGACTTCTATGTAATTAATAATATGGATATTTATGCTTTTTTTAAGAAGCAAAGTATTACAGTTTTGGACATAGAGGGGGGAAAAAAGTCAATGTTCTTGAACAGAGAGCAAGTAAAAAATAAACATACCGAGGGGTCTAGGGAGATAATGCGCACTGTGTTATCCACCAAACCCACAGCCAGAAACCGTGAGCGCTGTTCACCTGGTGGAACGTTCGCAAGGCTCATGCACACAACATCTGCAGACATCTCCTTTCTCTCAGTGTACTCATTCAGCTGACCTGACTGCAGAGAGACCGAGAATTATTCTAGGTATAAAATGTGAGGATGATCAATTGAAAATGCTTTGCTTCTGTTGACATACTGGGTCCATCTCAAAGTACACCAGCTCTCCTCCTGTCAGGGCAATGACCACCTGCCGTTGGTTCACGGCACAGCGCACGATTGTTTTCTTTCCTGGAGTCTTCCACTCGTTCACACGCTTATCTGCTCGGATATGGCGAATACCATCTGGGTAAACCTGATGCCAAAAATCAGAAAGTTAAAAGAGAAATTAAATATAAAAAGACCTTAGGGTCTGCTGGTGATTTTTTACTTTTAAGTAAAATCCAATTCTTACCAAATGTGAATCATTCATTTTATTAAATTGATTATCATTGATTTTAGAAAACATGGCTCTCCTCCATAGCATGTGCACCCTCGGCACATTTTATTTTTGATTCATGCAATCTGCTGTACATGGGAGCACAGAGTATAATTTTATAACTTTAAAAGCACCACTTAGACAGTGTATTCAGAAAGTAATCCAACCCCCTGCACTTTCTTCAATTTGTTTGTTACATCCTGATACCACAATCGTTAAACTCAAATAGAAAGTCAAAAATCAAGTACACAATTACGACAAAGTAAAAACAGAATTCTAGAAATGCCTGAGCTTAGTAAAAAGCAAAAACTAAAATCTCACATGTACACAAGTATTCAAGCCCTTTACTCAGTACTGAAGCACCTTTGGCAGCAACTGAAGTCTTTTTGGGTTTGATGCAACAAGCTTTGCACACCTGGATAGGGGCTTTTCTGTCAGTCTTCTTTCCAAATACCATCAAGCTCAGTCAGGCCTTAACCTTATTTAATAAGGTTCGAGTCAGGGCTCTGGCTGGGCCAATCAAGGACATTCACAGAATTGACCGTAAGCCACTTCTGGATGTCTCTCCGAAAGTGAACATTCGGTTTGGCCTGACCAGTTTGAGTACCTGGAGCTGAAAAACACCTCCACATGACGCTGCCACCACCATGCTTTACTGTTGGGAGGCTATTGGGCAAGTGATGCGCGGTGCCTGGTTTCCAGCAGACATGACATTTAGAATAAAGGCCAAACTGTTTAAATCTTGATTTCCTCAGACCAGAGATTCTTGTTCCTTACAGTCTGAGAGTCAGTCGTGTTCTTTATTTTGCAAACTCTAAGCAGGCTTTCATGTGTTTTGCACTGAGAAGAGGCTTCCGTCTAGTCACTCTGCCAAAGCCCAGATCTGTGGAGGGTTGCAGTGATGGATGGACTCCAAACAAGGTGTCGAAACATCTCAGCAATGATTGAGAAATGGGAGACACCTGAACTAAATTTCAAGTGTTGTTGCTGATTACTTATGTACATGTGATATTTCAGTTTTTCCTTTTTGATACATTTGCAAACATTGCTATAATTCTGTTTTCACGTCGTAATTATGGGGTACTGAGTGTAGATTAATGGGGGGGAAAAAATCATTTGAAAGATTGTAGTATCAGGCTAACGTCATAAAATTGAAAATAGTGACAGGAGTCTGAAAATTTTTTAATGCACTGCATAGATTTCATTTTCCACTCTGTAAAGACAAAGAATTTCTCTACTGTTCCATCGGTTATCCCTTATAGGAATTGCACTCTTGTGGACTCACTGCAACCTAATTCTAGAAGGAACTTTTGCCACCTGAACTCCTTGGGAACAGCCATGAAACAGTCAGCGTGTGCGCTGCAATAATAGTACGGTAATAATAGCCGGGGTGTTACTGCAGCCAATAGAACACAGTATGAGAACTGTGTGGGTGGACATGCGTGATTTGAAGGATCTGTATGAACATGTCAACATGAACCACTTCTTATACAAAGTGGATTCATTTAAACTATGATGAGCATTTTTGTCAGCATAGCAGAGCGTGAGAAACATCACATTACTTGCCTGCACCAGAGCATCTTCCCCCAGCAGAGAACAAGACAAAGTTGGGGTAGTTCCCAGGAAGCCAGAGTCTGTCACTTCTTCCACAGTTTCTCCGATCGACAGCACAAGCGTTGCGTTAACGAAGGACACAATGATGTAGGCGTCAAACTCATCTGCGAAATGGAAGCCAGATGTTGGTAAAGTTAATTCACAGTAAGAAGGAAACTACAGTGTCAGGCAACTCTTACAAAACCAGAAACTAATCACGCCAGTGTCATTTATTCCTCTACTGTTGTCAATTCAAAAACATGTACATTATAAAATGAGATTAGTGCCACTTTTATAGAAGTGTTTCAAGTTTCTCTACAAAATAAGACCTTGCTACTGAGTGCAAATAATTATATAACCATGTGTGTGTGTATATATATATATATATATATATATATATATAATTATGTAACACTGAACCAAATTTATCCACATAAACCTTTCCCTCAACCTGATATGTTTTGACTGTTTAAAAAATAATATAAAAACATCACATGATTAAGGAATCCTCTCTGGCAGAGAACAATTAACCTAAAATGCACCACACCACAGCTTAGCATTAGGCCTTGTTTGACAGAGAAAGGGTAATATGGGCAGAATAACTCCCACTAAATAGTTAAGCAAGTGAGAGCAAGTCTGACACTGAGGCTGAACTCTGAATAGTGTAACTGTTCCTCATAAGCGCCAAGACTACAGACAAAAATCAACAAGTTTGGTCCAGCACTTGTAACTAGTTTGTTTGATCATGTACTGCAGTTCAGAAGCCTGTGAGAATCAGCGTTTCTATGTAGATCTGCAGCAAACTATTCTTTTTTCTTATCTTTGTCAATTAAATCAATTAAAATTAGATGGACGATTTACTACACTAATACTACATTATCACAATATTTCCTAATTAAAAGAACATGATAGTTGTGTTCTTCAAACTTCAATCACACAGATTTATTAACTATTCAAAACCAAGTAGACCAAAACTAAAGAAATAGGAGACTAAAACTAAAAAGTGGAATAGTTTCCCTTCATTTGTTCATGTTATTACAGGACACAAGATTTGCATACTCACATATGTCAGTATTGACCTAACACCAGTAATTTCTAGTACTCACTAAAGGCTTCCTTTATAGCAATGTTAATCAAAAAATGCATTAAAAAGCCTTCAGTTGTATATAGTGCTTGCGTTTTCTCTCAAGAGATATGTTCCTAAAAGGTCAAATTTTTTCCCACTTCAAGGTATATATAGGGCATGTACCTTCTACATGCCTCCTCACAGTCCACACAGCATTGGGGTTACCAGGAAGCTCAGACACAGCCATCTCTGAGACCTATGTGTACAAGTACACACACACACACACACACACACACACACTTACTTCAGATGTTCCAACAGGCCACATATGCAACATACCATAAAATAAAAGGTTTCAAACCACAGATATACCACTAAATATAAACAGAGGAAATAACTTTGTAGGCAGTGAACAAAAATGAGACACTTGTCTAAACAGACACACGTACCTCCAGACCATGTCTAAGAACCCTTAGCGTGGATTTTGGACCTCTACCACATGCCACATACAGCTGAGGTGTGTCCTCGTTGGCCAAATCAGCAATCTGCAAGAGGGAAAAAAACAGGCTTAGTGTTACAAGAAGCAGCCAGCACCGAAGTAACATTCTTCACTTTGACAGAAACAAAGTGGTCTTTTGCACTCGATCATACTACTGTTAAGCACAACATTAAAAGAAATTATTTATAATGATGCTGAGCCAGACAGTGTTGGACGAGTGGACACTGCACCAAGAAATATCAGGAGTATTGAATGTGTTTTACTGCACAAACATAAAACTGTATTTCTAGAATAACCCTGCAGTGCACACTACAAAGTAAACCGTTTCAGTAAGTACATGTCAAAAATCAATATTAAAATTTGTGCACATGTACTAAAAAACAAAGGTGAAGTTCATTTGCTTAATGTTTTGCTGTACTAGTGAGAAGAGAGAACTGTTTAGTGGTTAGAACAGGGGTCGGCAACCCGCGGCTCCGGAGCCACAAGTGGCTCTTTCATCTCTCTGCTGCAGCTCTCTGAAGATTTGTAAAATAAATATTTAATTTAAATTTATTTTATTTTAGTTAGTTCGTTTTTTAAAAAATGTAATTCTAAATTCTAAGATTATGATGCTCTTGTAACATTGAAATAAACCGTGTTTATTTGTTGCTCAATTTATGCGTCATAACTGCCGACTTGCGAAATCCGACACACAGAAGCAGACGCATTTTTGGTTTGCTGCAGCCGGCAAGTTCAAATTTTGATGTCACGAATACGAAGAGGACTCAATTAGACATTGAACATTTTATTTGAAAGTAACCTTCAACCCGGCGTCTTTTTTGTTAAGGTTAGTTCAAACTGTTCAAAATATTTTTGTTTGCTTGAGGAAATAAAATCATTTACTCGGTAGCAGTTCATTGATTTCATAAATGCAACACACTACAGTTTTTTCTACACTTTCCATTAGTAATGGGCGATATAAACGATATGCGATATAAACGATACAAAATTGGCCTACGATAGAGATTTTAATTCTATTGCACTATCGCAGAAAAATATACTCTGTAGAGTGTGTGGGGCAAAAGTTCCAGCTAAGAGCGGTAACCGCAACATTGCTACATGCCACCGGTCTCTGTTGAAGCCAGAGACTGTGGACAAGCTTGTGTTCCTGGCTAATAATCTTTAGGGCCTAACAAATGACAAATGGTGTGTATTAAACAAAATCTCAGTGAGTGCCTGATTTTAGGGTTCGTTGTTGTTGCTTTTTAACTGAGAAGACAAGATACCAGTTTTAATTTCATTAGGAGAACAAAATGTTTAAAACCAAATGCGTTACCTCGGCTGCAGGTTTGAAATATGTTTTTATTTAAAGTATCTGTGCATTTACACAAAATAATTTTCTTTGCCTAATTAATACTGGAAGTATTTTCAGTACAGTGTATGTTCCTTAACTAAAAAGACACCAGCTTTTCTGTTCTCTGCAACTTGGGTGGCATTTAATAACCAAGGACTTAAACTAAGTATAGTTTTATAGGAAAGACTTTTATTTATCTGCAACATTTTGATGTATAATTACAGTTTTGCTTTTGCACAATAAATGTTCTCAAAACGATATACGTTTCTTTATTTCTTAAAAAAAAAAAAATACATTTAGCAGTTTGGCTTTCCTAAGGGTTTGTGTAACCTGTTCTGAAATGGTTCTATTATAATTTATATATCGCAATATATATCGTTATCGCAAGAGGCTGCAATGTATATCGAAATATGGATTTTAGGCCATATTGCCCATCCCTACTTTCCATAAAGGTAAAAAAATGACATATGCAGTGTTATGTTCTTTTTAGATGTCAAAAGGGTTTTGTGGTTCCATGTTTTTTTCTGTGGGAAATGGGTCCAAGTGGCTCTTTGAGTGTTTAAAGTTGCCGACCCCTGGGTTTGAACAAGGGGCATCAGCAAACTTCTAATAATGATGAGATGTCAGAGATTCAAAACATCCTTTCATTGAAACTTATCCAAAAGCACTCATACCTGACCAAACTTTCAGAGCCCTTCTGTTTCCTACAAGGACAAAATAACTGATTCCAGCAAGTACAAGGAGAAAAACGAGTGATTCCTTGAAATGTTCTGGCTTTCTGGACCATCTGACAATCATGTGTTGCCCTTTCTATCTGCCCTCTACTTCAATCACCATGTCTCCACAAACAACCCAGGTACAAGCCTTGGATGAAATCCAGGCTACATAAAGAACAAAGCTGCCAGTGACATTGCTGAAGGCTCAGGTATATAGTGTTTGGCCAATACGCTTGGGCTGAAAACCTCAGTAAATCCAAGGAGATGGGTGTGGACTTCAATGAAAAGCACGTAGGTGACTCCACCTTTCTCAGGATCTACAGCTTTTCAGTGGAAATGACAACCATCTTCACATAACTTGGCGTAAATAGACCATAGACATCTTCTGGTCACACAACAAGAGAACCAAGAAATAGTTTTGCCACCTCATACTGAGAACAATACATCCTTTTATAAAAACAGGATTCAGGTTACAGGCCCACAAAATTATCATGGATACTTTCCAGCCCAGGTAAGGAGTGCGCAAAAGCTCAGAAGCTACTCACAGTCCAACAGGAATTCACATGAAATCACTTTATCCACCCAACTGCATATGAACAGTCACTTTATACTCTCTCCATGATGTACTAAGCACAGCTGTTAACACCATTCCACCTCATTACTTTTCTTTTTACCACTTACTCAGCTTTTTTTTTTAAATTCTATTCTGTTAACCATCCAGCATTTCACTGTGTTGTGTCCTGTACGGTATAAATGTATACAAAAACCTTATGTTTGACAGGGGTTTTCCTAAGATTTATGAAAACATAAAAAAGCAGTGTATTGTTTTATAATTTGAGGTCACTTGACTGGAAACCAGACTAAAGCTTGTACCAATTTACTCTGGATAAATTTTAATTTAACAATAAACAATACACATTGACAAACAAAAATATTTTGCAACAGTAAGCCTCCCCATTAAACTTTGATTCCATTATACTGTTGTGAAAATGTTTCTTATTAATTTCAAGTCATTTATTACATGGAAAATAATTGTGCAGCTCCCCCCCCCCCCCCCATGAACAATCATTAACAGACAGTTGAGAAAACACTTCACTTCAGTGCACTTGCACAAGTCTGACAGGAGGAAGACTACTTCAAAACAATTTTTGCCTCCAACTTTGACAGCTTCAATCTTCTAAAATGAAAAAGAATCCCTGGAGCAACGAATCACCAAACGGGAATGACTGACCAATAATTGTGCTATTTATTCTGTAGTTCCTAACAAAACTGTAATACCAAACACTTGGAAAATAATTCGAACAATTTCACGTTAGCTTCCGCAATTAATAAACTTGTGCTACAAGCAAACAATGATCGGAATTAGCCAACACTTGCAAACAGATTTTAGCCAATCACCCACATACCACTAACATACCTGGCAGGACATGATGGGGGAAAGGTTCTCCTGTTCGTCCACAAGCACCAGGTTCTTAAGTGGTCGTGGCTGGAAGAAAAAGGTGTCTCCTTCCTCCAGAGGCATGGCGGAAGAGAACTCTGGTTCTTCGTCATCATCACCCAGATGTGCTATCTGATACAGATAACTAAGACAGAAACAGGAGGCAGATACTAAGACAGGTGTGATGATATATAAAGCATACACATTTGCGATTACCCTAATGCATAATTTCCAGTGTCACCTGATGAAATTTTCAGCATTTCAACATTATTCATTGAACTCAACAATAGAAAAACGTCCATAGTCCGTATAATGCAACAATATTTTTTCATATATTGGGAGAAAGAAATTGAGAATTTAAATCAATATTTAAACCAAATACCTTAAACTCTAGTACAGATGTCTAAATATTAAAAGTTAGGTAGAAGGCACATTCCTTATGTTCACATTATTGTCAAATCCAAGCTAATTTATACTATTTCTACATTTTGTTTGTGGTTCAAAAAAATTCTCTATTCATTTTTCACCCGACTGAACATTAAAGTTCGGGTTTCAACCTTTTACTATAGTCACATTCATGAAATATGGATAAGAATTTATAAGACTGTAAACCTTTTTATAACCTGCCTCTACCCATTGTTCTGAAAGGAGTTCTGCCAATTTTTAACTTCATACTGGATACAATAATTGTTTCAACAACACACACCAGCATTTAAATTCAAGTTCAGTTCATTAGCATTTATGATCTGTGGCCCATTCCAATAAAATTACATGTGATTCCATCACTTCAAAGACATTGTCTCTTAATTCCATTAAGGAGTCTTTTGATCATAATTTTGTTTTTAATGCAAAATGGCAAGAGGGAGGAAAAAAACAAACAAACAAAAAAAAAAACAACAACAAAGGAACGTGTGTTGAATCACATGCAATCATTTACATGAGGTAAATAGTTTTGATGGTCATGCAAACTTCACATTACCATCCATTTCAAATAAATGCAACTGTTCTTTACAGCCGACTGACTGACAGTCTGTACTGAAGCACCTTTTCCAAACATGCTGCCAAATTCTGACTTGCGGTGTAAAGTTTTCCAATTCCAGAGTCCACATACACAGCTCTAACAATTCTTACAGTTCAAATATTTAAAGATGAAAAGATTTGTAATATCTTTTATATATTTGTATATAAATTGTTTTTATTATTGTATATATTGTATATTTCTAATATACAATATATACAATAAATTAAATATATATATACACATACAAAAATTATATTATATATAAATAATATATATATATAAATTATATATATATATATATATATATATATAAATAAATATAAATAATATATATAAATAAATATAAATAATATATATATATAAATATAAATAATATATATATATATATATATATATATATATATATATTTATTTATTTATTTTACATTTTTAACCATAGCAACAACAGATTGGATTGGCCAAAAGTCATATGAGCTATTCTGAGCTAATTATCTTTCATGTAGTTGAAATATTTTTCTTTCAGTTTTTTACTGTTACACATCATGGTAAGTGAGACACATGTCAAAGCTTTTTTTAATCAAACTGCAAATCTGTTCTGGTCCAAAAAAAGTGTGTCTGTTCTCAGTGTTAGCCTTTTCTCCAATTGTGCTCAATCACGTAAAACCTTTCCAGCACTATTGTGACGTGCTCAAACAGTTCACGTTCACAATAATTAAAGGGTCAATCTATTACAGTTTTTTATTACAGAGATGCTTATAATAAAAAAAAAAAAATAAAAAAATAAAAAAAAGTTTCCTGCCTCTTTCTTGTAAACAAGTTCTTTTATCAGTAAATGCAGTCTCAGTTAACGTCTGCTGTCAGTTGTGACTGTATTTTGCAACTTACTGGTTTCCAAACTCTGATGACACAAACAGGAAGCCAGTCTTCAGCACACACATTGCAGTGGCCACTGGGATGGTGTCAAAATATTTCATCCTGATCTCTGTGACCTAAGAAAACATAACCGTCTTTAGATGACAAACTTGTGGAATGCAGCTCAAACTAATTCACAGGCTGTTTTTTTTAACATGTCGAAGTAGAGGTCAGATATCAACATTCTCTTCAGCATTATTCAGAGAAGAGACATGAAGGTATATCATCATTTCCAAATTACAGACATGTCCTGCGTTCACAATACTGAAATAGGCAATAGACAAATCAATATACAACTCTTTAATCCTATGCATTTAAATGTGCAACACAGGTTGAGTTTATGCAAATTAGGTATGACGCAAATGACTGGCTCAAATAAAACCACAATGTATTCCGAGCACACAGCAAAATATTTAGTTCCTACTCACACGCGGGCTACCTGCAGTTAGAAACCCTTTTGACTGTCTGATGCACAAACATTTTAATTAAATGTAAAGGGTATACCAACAAGCGACCACAGTAGCAGTCATCAAATACCCGCAAATAACACTAGACACAGACTACTTGATGTTGCTTGTGTGAACTAAAGGAGAATTTCCTTTAGTGATCTGTAACTCACTAACAGTGATCAGCTTAGTCTCACAAACCAGACATTTAGCTTACCCATGTTTTTGCTTTAAATGGGATGCTGTGATCATATGGTTGTGCAGAGACACTTTTATAATAACTAGAGCACAGTCAGTGCCCACAGATCTTACCATCTCCTCATCTGTTTCCAGGGTAACCTTGAAGATGTCTCCTTGCTCAGTCTGGGTAAGGAAGAAAAACATGGACTTGGTTTTGTGTGTGGCTGAGCAGACGAAGATCATGCCCCTCTCTGGATCATCCAGGTCATTCTGCGTTGGTGAAGGGAGAAAGGAAATGAAACGGATCAGTTCTAAACCACGATGGCAGATTTTCAAGCTCTTGTACGTTACTCACAACATATTCTACAATACAGACAAGGAAAACCACAAGTACCATATAATTATGTTTTTGCTAAACCTAGCAGTTACAAGATCAGAAGTCTTGGTTGTCTCCAGGGTTTGGGGCAGAGAAGAGACATGAAAACCTCATCATTTCGTTGGGAGTACTACAGCCAGATTACAGCTGTTTGAAATATGGTTTTAATCCTGAAACTCCTCAATGATGCACAACAATATACTCACCCTTCTGCGTGGAATTGGGCACCGGATATCCGGCTGGTCCCCAAAGTTCTTGTAAGTGATGTAATTTTCTGAGCAAATGAGCACACCGCTCGGCCCATCAGAGCCACCTGGCACTGTGACACAAGTACACAAGACAATATATATGAATAAGGCAAGTGCTAAAACTTACTGCAATCAACATTTACACTGCATCCGCAGATTGTGTCTTGGCAAGTTTAACTCAGATATCAACATTTCTCTTCACATCAATCAGAGAAGAGACATGAAGGCTCATCATATTGATTACACACTAAATGTGAATTCTCACAACCACATTCATTTTGACAAGACTCAACTAGGCCATACCTGTGATGAGGAAGTTGCCGTGCTCTTCCAAAGCCTCACTGTACTTGCGTACTACATGGTTGAGACCAAGGTCCAACTCATAGAAAGTCAGAGTCTGCTGTGTATTTGCTGCCGCTTCCCCTGTGGGGTCGTTATCAGCTTCCTGTCAAAGAGAATCATGTGTCTTAAAGAGGAAAAACATGCAGGGTTATAAAAAAAAAAAGTGTAGTTCAGTGTACATGCAGTGATCAGAAGTGTTTACAATCTCCCCATTTAGATGTCAGAGAAGAGACATGAGTAAACTCATCATTTCACAGGGAAAAACAAAGAACATTTTGTTCAAAAAATAAAAAAAATAATCACATTTAAACAGAAATGGCACCAAAATAAATGGAAAAATTAAAAAACTATTCTCACCTCGTAGTCCATCTCAAGACAGGCAAACATTGGGTTCTCAAAACCCACATCCACCCCAACCACATGGTAGACCAACGTGTTAGCTTTGTGTGCTTCCAGAGGGGAGGAGATGGTGAGGCGAGCAGCTGCATCTCTGTTCAGAATGTACACCAATTTCTGCTTCTCTATAGCACCTGTATTGAAAAACCCACAAAGCCATTTAAAAACACATGGATTATGCAGATGTGTTTCCCTGAACATGTTAGTGGTCTGCCAGCTTCCAGCACCTATGTCTCAAATAAAACAACTTACCTATTCATTTTAATACTGCCATAGTAAAGAAGGAAAACCACTAACGGTTCATTGCAGATGGCATGCTCTGCTTCAAAATCAGCAATACAGACATTATATAAAGAAACCAGTCTTATGCCCCTTTTCCACCGAGGCAGTTTGAGTGCTGGTTCGGAGCCAGAGCCTAATTTAGAACCAGTTCTTTCTGTTTCGACCGCCAAAGCACCGGCTCTGAACCAGGAAAAGTGGTTCTTAAGTAGCACCAAAACGTTGCTGGTCTAGACTTAAGAACCGCTTGTGTCAGGGGCTGTGGGCATACTTTTACAATATGATACATTATCAGCACACATGATAGTAAGTAGCTACATGCTAAGGCTAACTTTTTTCTGTGTTAATGATAAAATAACGTTATGTACTTTCGATTACAACCTCCGTTTATACAGATTACATGGAGCTGCACGTACACGTTAGATTCGCCGCGTTTGGGTGTTAATGTAGGTTCACAAAGCCATGAGCATTAACAGTAAAGCAACATCCGCCATTGTTGATGTGTTTGTGTTTGCCGCTGCTGCGCTAAAGTTGCTGGGACACGTGACACGTATACAGTGACGTCAGACTCGGCTCTGTGATGGCTCTCTAGCTGGTGGAAAGACAAACCGGTTCTTAGAAGGTTCGCCAGTGGAACCAACTTTGAACCAGCACCAGTGCTAGCTCTGAACCAGCACCCGGTTCTTTTTGGTGGAAAAGGGGCATAAAACAATGGAGTTAAGTGAAACACACAGCCAAGGTACAATTTCATATAGTAGAATCTATATTTTTGGCTTATAACAAAATGTAATTAAAAAATAATAATCTTAAGTACACTAAACAATTGCAAAAACTTCACATATGGGAAGATCAAATGTGTGTTTACTCATACATAAGAACTACAACAATCTTTAACAGATGTCATAAAGTTACAGAAAAGCAGGAGAAATGAGGATTCGCTGGCAAACTTAATCCACAGCAAGGTCTTGCCTTGGTTTTGTGTAAGTGAACCTATTTACCATATCCAGTTACTGAGAGAGAAATGTGAAAACTTCAATGGAATGAGAAAAAAATGTACACTGGTCTCTCTTTCAATATGAAAGTGTTTTTATTCACTGAATAAATCTTTTTTTTTGAAACAGCTCTCCAAGGTCAGATATGTAAAAATAAATTGTTGGTCATGAACATTTCACCTGAATCGGAGCATTAAAACAATTAGTCTTAAACGGGTGAATTTAAAAACTTTTTTGTTTTTCAAAAAACGATTTTGAAAACTTAACAGTGAAAACCTTAAATAATTAGTCTGTTGTAAGGTAAACAATATATATATATTGTTAGCATATATATATGCCATACAGGGCAAAATTCTTCTTTTTTTTTAACAATATAGTTGCCTTGCATTTTGGAAAGAGCAAAAGGACACCTGGGAGAGTAAAAGTAGACCTGCACAGTACCTGCACAGTAAAAGTAGACTTTTTTTCGTAAGAGACACATACACAGCTATACTTAGAACTCCAAATGGCATCCTAATAGTCTCCTTGAATATATGGTGTAAAAAAGGGAAAAACCTCACCTATCATAACAGCTCTGCCTTTGGGATCCACAGCCAAAAACTGTCCTGGAACAATGCGTCGACAGCCACTCTTGCCGAAGGTCTCCTGGTGCACCTTTTCAAACATGTTCTTAGATGGGTGATATTCCAGGATAACAATGCGACCTGAATCACTGCCTACCACAATGTAGTCTACAATTTAACAAGAGAAGAAGAAACACACCAACAAAGTGAGACATGGGGGAAAAAATCAATCTCTAAATACACAGAAAATTTGAATATCAGGATTGGAATCCTGCAGGACAAGAAAGTTGCCAGAGTGGTCAGTCTTTAGTGGGCAGCCACACAACTACACACACTTCCAATATCCATCAGCCTGTTTACATGCTGTTTATATCCATCAGCCTGTTTACATGCTGTTTTTGCACACTTTTTTGCTCTTTGCACATACTGTCTCATATTTCAGTCATTTGCTGTTTTGCACAATTCTTTACATTATCTCAGGGACCTGCTGCTATGAAACTATGTTCATTCTAGTATTACTGCACGCAGTATTGTTGAACATACAGTATTTACACTGGTCGGAGCTGTTTCCGTTTATTTTCTTTTGTGTATTGTCTTTTTTGTATTGTATTTTTTTGTTCTGTGTTTTGTTCTGCACTGTCTTGTCCTGCATGGTTTGCACCAGGTTGCACAGTTGCACGTTATGTATCTAGGACTAACTTACTGAGTCCTTAGCCCTGTCTTTGTTTTATGTAGCACCATGATCCTGGAGAAACTTTTTTCATTTCACTGTGTACTGCAACAGCTATATATGGTTGAAATGACAATAAAAGCTTATTGACTTGACAAATATGGAAATCACATGCCAAAGACAGACCACTTCATTAATGTGAGTGTGCATATAGTGGTTCTGGGTTAGATTTGTACTGCGTTCATTCATTCATACAGGAGTAACTGCTGTATCATGGTCAGGGACACAGAGTGGTTAAATTACTTACAGAAAATAATAACAATTCTGAGGATTGCTAAGAATTTTTTCGGAAGTAAGAAGTTAAGTCATATAGCAAATAAAACTTGCCTTTTGTGCCACCAGTCAGCCTGAATGCCATGAGAGAGCGGACAATGCCAAACACCTCCATCGTGAGCAGTGTGTGCACTTTGCCAGTGTTGGCATCGGGGCGCAGCAGCTCCAGAATCTTTCCTCGAGAAACAACAATCTCCTGCTGCTTGGTACCTGAAGTTAAAAAAAAATAATATACATCAATACAAACTACACTGTGAACGTTTGAGCTAAGGATGTTGGTGAAATAGAAAGATATGGGACCACAACAATCATTAGTCGAACGAAATACAAACAGTGTGGTACAGGTGCATTTATATACAAATGCGATCATCATTAGTTTAAAACAGTGTGAATGGGCTACCTGAGAAGTTGCCATGGATGGCATGAGTGATGCCAGTGGCACGCTGCAAGGTCAGGTTGTACAGAAACATGATCAATGTCTCTGGACCTTCAGCTCTGGATGGAGAACGTTACCTCTTCACCTCTAACCACCAAAAAATAAATAGGGATGATCAGAACTGACTAAACATTTTACATAACATCTTACACGAGATTCCATGAACTGAACACTCTGGCTGATGAACAATGCTGCATGCTAAGCTACAAACACTGCTAAACTGTTTTAACTGCCATCTGGTTTTTTAAGATTTCTGCTCGTTTTTGGTTTTTATTCGTTACCTAGAACATATAAAACACCCATTTGTCTTATAAACAAAAGAAACGCGGCGGTTATAGAGCTGTAATCTGACTTAGCTTGTCACTAGCTAGCACTCAGGCTAACACACTACACACTCGTTTGAGTACATAATAATAACACGGTTCCGAATGAGCAGCAAACATCTACGCTTACATGAAGAAACCTGGTCATTATATAAACACAAGTGTGGGCTTTTAAGTTTAAAACTGCTAAACTCCACAATCACAATCAGTGACTTGCTAGTTATCGGGTTAGCATATTCATTCATAACTAGCCTGTGTAGCTAAAGTCGCAATCAGACTCTAATTTATTCTTTTGTGTTTCAAACAGACGCATTTATCGATAATATCATTCTCTGATGTCTTATAATAGCGTACAAAAACAATTTACCGACGTTACTATCAGGATGTTGCAGATATCGACAGATGAACAACGCATTCACAACATTAGCTCGCGAACTTCGGGTTTTGCAAACGCCGCTCTAACGATTTTAGGGTCCTTCTGATTTCCAGGCGCTAGCGTTAGCTGTCCTGCGCGATGCCTGAAGGAAATAATTTCACTAAAGTTGTTGTGCCCTCGTTTGATTTTTGTCACAGGTTGAGGTATTGCGTTAGAGCTGTTTTTACAGCATAGTAGTGAGGAAATATTGCACATGAATGGAGGTAATTAATATTAGGAAGACATTTTGTATCAGTATAGTAAGATAGTAAGTTTGTTTACAGGAAGCAGTGAGCTGTGGGAATGTTATAAAAAAGGACACATGGTTCACAGAGCACAAGAAAAAGAAAACTTGAGTGGTCAGCACTGTTTTAGTAAAGTATAGAAAAGCACATATTGACCGGTGGTTGGTGGATCCACCAAATGTTCTTAGGACTCCCAGGACTAATAGTGACTGCCCTTATATTAAAAGAATCAGAGCTAAGATTCTTCACTACTTTAGCTCCAGGTATTACCATCTTACATAAAAATGAAAGCAATTAGTCACCATCTTTTACATTTTATCTGGGTGCACATACAATTCTTTGTACCTAGAATTGTCCGTTGGCCCAATTCTTGATGATATAATTCATTCATCTTTTCAACACTTTATGCTTGTCAGGGTAATGGTGGATCTGTGGACACAGATTCACATCTAAGGTCAGTTTAGTGTTGCCAGTTCACCTCCAAGCATGTATTTTACATTTACATTTACAGCATTTGGTAGACACCCTTAACCCAGTGTAATTTACAAAAGTGAGTTGTCCAGAGAGATTGCAAGATCCTGACATAACGGATGAATCACCTGGGATGAACAGCAGTTCAGTTTTGCTAGGATTGAATTTAAGATGAGTTGCCTTCAAAGATGAAATATCTGCCAGACATACTGAGATCCAAGCACATGCAGTGGTGTCTAAGGTATGAAGGTAAGAAGAAGATGAGTTGAGCAACTTTGCCTGTGTGAAGATATCAATCCCTTCCATGTTGCTTGATATGAACAACTTTCAAGTTAGGGAGGTCTTTTGGACTTTTTTATGGTCCATATCAAACGCTGCTGAGAGGTCAAGGATGGATGACAATTTGGCTGATTTAGCAGCATGCAGTTTCTCAATGTCAGTCTCTTTTGGAATGTTCTAGACTGGTCAGGATCTTAGAGGTTAATCTGTGAGAGAAAGAGTGATAGTTGATTCTAAACAGTGCATTCAAGGATTTTAGAAAGAAAAGAGAGATATGATACCAGTTTGTTGTGGCTTATGTCTGGGATATTCAGAGCAGGTTTCTTCAGGATGGGAATAAACCTTGATCTCTTGAAGATAGTTGGTAAATGATCAAATGTAATTGAAAGAGAATGCAATGAAATCAAATATTAATTATTAACACAATGAGATCATATATCAATTATATGAAAACTTATATTACTTGTATACTGGTTGTGTTTATACCTCTGTTTCATAACTGTTTGACTTCCTAAACTGTAAAAGAGAAAAACATTTAGCATCAAGTATTGCACCACTGCAGTAAAGTACATACACATACCTTGTATTAAAGAGACTTGACTGGATCTACCTAAGACAGCCAGACGTACAGTATTTACCACAACGGTGACCCATCATGACAGACTACTACAAACTAGTTTTTTTGTTCCACCCATATTATGGAAAAGAATGATCCCATAGGTCCTTTATATGTGCAGGTGTAAGGATGTATAACACCTGGACATAAGTACAGTACACTCACTGTTATATTAAACAACAGCTTTAAGCACTACATTTTCTTTGTACTTTTACATATGTGGACAATAACCAAGAAAATTGGACTGGCTCCTTTGTGCTTTATGTACTTTATGTACTGTCCTTTCCATATATTCTAGACTTATAACATGGCATCTTTTTTTTTTTGATCCTATTACTACTGTCATATTTATATGTAATTACCTTATTACTTATCTACTCTGTATAACATAATAAAATGTTTATCTTATCTTATCAGGCATCATATGTATGTATTGCATACAGGTGCACACACCAGATCTCTTTAGGTCACTCTTTTTTCTTTTTGAAAAGTGTAAATAAGTGTGAATCTGTATACATTTGATGCCCTCCAATGGACAGATATGGAGAGGCTTGGAATTCACAGTGGCCCAGGACAAACAAACTAGTGGGTGAATAAGCGAGTGAATAGGAGTGATTGTCTACAGCAAAAAAGAAAGCAGTTAACTATTATATTCATCCATTTGGAACTTGTGCAAGAACTCAGTCTGTGTTCTTCGTGTGACAGACCAAATAATAACATTGTTCTCTGTTAGGTTTCAGTTGTTTATCTTAGCCACCAATAAGACAGACTTAGTTGCAGTGCATGTTAACATCGCATCCACACGGTGACGCCATATAATAAAGTCCTCTATGGAACTAAACCATGCCATCTCTGAGAATGGGAGGGTGAGAGACAGAACAACCAACAAAATCAATTTAGCCATGTCTTTTTGGCTGGTGTTACCCAGAACCCTTGGCATAAACGCTTATAAAGGAATGTCTAATTGTTTAAAACAAAATATGTTTTTAAATATTTAAAAAGTGTCTAAAAACTCCCTAAAAATCTTTACTGGTATGATTCTGCCATGAACTATAGCTATACCCAACACATAAATAAGAAGCTGTGAAAATGCACGGCGAGAAAAATCACTGCTCTGTCACTCTGCTCAAAAATCTTCTGTAAAGACGCTCTGAGCGCAGTGCATCATGGGAGATGTAGTTTCAAAATAATCCACGGGTAACGCCTTACACTGTGTACGTACCGTTTATTAAAATGCAGAATTGTTCGTTTATAAAACCCAATATACATGTAAGCATTTATTTCTATCGTGTTCATTGGGTAACGATTTTGGGAAAACGTGGTTGTGGATCCAGCAGTAGAGAACTACATTTCCAATCAGCCCTTTTGGTGAGTTTAGGGAATGCGGGTGGAAGGGGTGCTTTATTCAGGGGTGTTCTAATGCAAAGCTGTCCTGTCTGAAAGATTCAGGTGAACAGATTCACCTCACACAGGAGTTATAGGCTGTATTTAAAGCAGGGATTCACAGATTTCCAGCAGGGAAGCAAAAGCAGACAGCATCACATCTGGACAGAGCAAATTCATCGACTAGCATCTTAGGCTGCATGCATTCATTCTGCAGCGCGTTAGCATCTTCTCCAGGCTGAAAGAGTAAACCTTTTACGAGGCTTATGGAAGAAAGATGTGGGAATGATTTAGCGTTGATTTTCCAGTCTCAGCTCAGCAGCAGGGGGGCGTAAATTTTAAGAAAACCGGATGGAGATGCATGCTTCAGACGATTTGCAAGGTATGTTAATAGTTTTCTGCAGCTATGGTACTTATTGAAAGAGTGAAATTGTGCACGAGTCTTATTTCTGTTGTTATTATATATGGCTAAATAATAGATATGACACATGCTTTGACACATATGCAGTGGTTATAGCATAGATGATAGTTATTTCTCTCTCTCTCTCTCTCTCTCTCTCTCTCTCTCTCTCTCTCTCTCTCTCTCTCTCTCTGGTATTCCTTTTGGCTTTCCCCTGTCTTTGTAGTCCTCCCGTCTGATTGATGCTTCCGCCCGGAGCCTGCGTTGCTAAGAGACAGCGGTGCTGCACGAGCGCATGGTGGGTTTGCATGGGGTTCAAGTACAGGGGTTCTTCCATGATGCTTTTATTCTGTACACGCACCCTTCTTCACGCGCAGCTACAAACCTGAACGAAATCATTTGAATCCATACAGTATGGTGTTTGCATTTGTAGGATTTCTCTCAAAACGCCTTCAGTATTTCTCTGTCTCTCAGGTAGAGATCTGTAAAAACACCTGAAAAGTCTAGTCCATATCTGAAAAGTGTAGATTTAAGTAACATCAGCAATGGGAATAATGTGATCCCAGTAATCTGATGAATCTTCATTTCTGCTGAGGCACCTGGGCTGGGAGCAGCACTCAAATGTGGCTCTTGCCCAACCAATTAAAGTTAAATTTTTTTTTTCTATTTTAGCCAAAGGGAAAAATAACATAGAAAATACCTGCATGATTTCTATTTTCTGTTTGGGTGGGCAGCCTACAGCCAGTGGACAATGATCTGTCTGCAGCAGCCCCACACTAAAAAAGCTTCGTGCCTGCAGCACAGAACATTTTTTGTATAACAGACGCATGCATCCAGCTACAGTCATGTGCAGAAGCAACAGGGGAAACCCTAGATTGTATGCTGGTTAGTAAAAAACAACAAAAACGTTATTAATGTCATCATCATTTGTGCATCATTTGTGTAATTAGGTTTGTGTGTGAACGAGTTCTGGCTTTGGAATTTTGTAAATTTGAACTGGATTAGGTGTTGGGGCCACTACCACTGATTGCCCAACTATTTTTTGTACAAGTCCATCCTAATAGAATTGGCAGGAACCGGCTCTGTAAGGCACACCGATTATAGGTTTCATTATCTGCTGCCAACAGCATGAATCCATGGACTCAACTTGCCTTGTATTGATAAAGGCTGGTGGAGGCAGTGTAGTGGTGAGGGGAATGTTTTCATGGCACACTTTGTTAATAGGGCTCGTTAATAGCAAGCGATCATTGCTAGAATGCCACAGACTTTTGAGTATTTTTGCTGAATATCTGCATCCCATCATGCACACAATGTACTATATTATATGCACCTTATAACAAAGCAAAAGGCAACTCACACTGGTTTCATAAACATGGCAATGACTTCACTGTTCTTAATAAAACACCTTTGGGATGTGGTAGAACAGGAGGTTCACAGCATGAAAATGAACTTGAAAATTCTGCAGGCTTCTGGCTGTTTAAAGAGTAAACGCAGGTTCTATGCTGTATTGGTATAGTGTTCCTAATAGTGCTCTGTGTGTATAGATAGATAGATAAATAGATAGAGCGATATACACACATACATACATAAACAGGGTGTCCCAAACATTTCCACACATAGAGGAAAAAAACAACATTTTTCATGCTTAGTTTATATTATGCTGTTTAAAAATGCCTCTGACAATAAAGGTCATAGTGTACCTGGAAAACATATGTTAAAAGATCATTTAAAGGGACACTCAGTATATTATTTATAGAATACATCACAAAAATAAAAGTTAATTAATTGAAAAAGGGTATAAAGCTGTATGTTTTCCTTTACACTTGGGTGGAACGTCTTTCATACGTTTAACATGGATATATCTATGTAAATGATACATACTAAGGGTACAAATAGTGTATGTCTTTGGAGACCCCAGTGACATCGAAAGGTAGAGTTTACAAGCTTTGTTTAAGAAGGTAGCGTGATGGAGTTCTGCTTGGCTAAAGTGAAGGGATTCTCCCATAACTCCCCTGACTGATGTGCTCATCTACTCTGTCTCTCTCTCTCTCTCTCTCACGTGCGCATGTTCTCGCTCTGTCTCTCTCTCAATTGCTCGCTTCAATTTTCTCACATTCACCTTACTACAGACATAGATACAGATTTACGGCAGACAAATACATGTATTCTGTGCTGAAAGGCAGATACAGTGTAAAAATCCATATTCTGTTGATCTCTGCACACCATTTAAAGTGATTCAATAGCGAGCTATTTTTAATTTAACACAAAATATTTTTTATTTGTTTTATTTATGTATTTTTAATCAAATCAGCTTAGCCAGGAGCTTTAGAATGGTGCAACAGAAAAGTGTGCTCCCTATCATATGCTAACGTATAACGTAATGCATATATAACATTACCACATGTATATGCCCTCATTTCTCATATATATGCCCCAGTTTCATCTGCATACATCCCGCCTCCACATTCAACTCGAGCATTTTTTCATGTAACATTCCATAGGCACTAGTATGAAGAAATAGTTTTTGTCTCACTTTTAAATGGAAAATCCTTAGCTTTAATAATTAGACAGGCTCCAGGAAATACAAGCATCCCAATAAGCTGGGATCAGTAATGGTTACCTTTCAGATCTGCATGCAGTATGTGTCTAAAGCAGTTACAGTATATTTTGTTTGACAAAAGAATGGTATTGATGGTGTGGCATGTAGTCATAATAGTAGTCTTTATAGAGCTTAGACATATATGTATACTGTAGTATATAGTATGCAATATCTGTTATGTTGAAATTTTCAAATTCTATTGGTCCAGTTAAATACTGTGGTTTATATTCAGTCAACTGTTGGTCCTTTAATTTAGATTTATGCAGTGGTTATAGCATAGATGATAGTTATTTCTCTCTCTCTCTCTCTCTCTCTCTCTCTCTCTCTCTCTCTCTCTCTCTCTCTCTCTGGTATTCCTTTTGGCTTTCCCCTGTCTTTGTAGTCCTCCCGTCTGATTGATGCTTCCGCCCGGAGCCTGCGTTGCTAAGAGACAGCGGTGCTGCACGAGCGCATGGTGGGTTTGCATGGGGTTCAAGTACAGGGGTTCTTCCATGATGCTTTTATTCTGTACACGCACCCTTCTTCACGCGCAGCTACAAACCTGAACGAAATCATTTGAATCCATACAGTATGGTGTTTGCATTTGTAGGATTTCTCTCAAAACGCCTTCAGTGTTTCTCTGTCTCTCAGGTAGAGATCTGTAAAAACACCTGAAAAGTCTAGTCCATATCTGAAAAGTGTAGATTTAAGTAACATCAGCAATGGGAATAATGTGATCCCAGTAATCTGATGAATCTTCATTTCTGCTGAGGCACCTGGGCTGGGAGCAGCACTCAAATGTGGCTCTTGCCCAACCAATTAAAGTTAAATTTTTTTTTTCTATTTTAGCCAAAGGGAAAAATAACATAGAAAATACCTGCATGATTTCTATTTTCTGTTTGGGTGGGCAGCCTACAGCCAGTGGACAATGATCTGTCTGCAGCAGCCCCACACTAAAAAAGCTTCGTGCCTGCAGCACAGAACATTTTTTGTATAACAGACGCATGCATCCAGCTACAGTCATGTGCAGAAGCAACAGGGGAAACCCTAGATTGTATGCTGGTTAGTAAAAAACAACAAAAACGTTATTAATGTCATCATCATTTGTGCATCATTTGTGTAATTAGGTTTGTGTGTGAACGAGTTCTGGCTTTGGAATTTTGTAAATTTGAACTGGATTAGGTGTTGGGGCCACTACCACTGATTGCCCAACTATTTTTTGTACAAGTCCATCCTAATAGAATTGGCAGGAACCGGCTCTGTAAGGCACACCGATTATAGGTTTCATTATCTGCTGCCAACAGCATGAATCCATGGACTCAACTTGCCTTGTATTGATAAAGGCTGGTGGAGGCAGTGTAGTGGTGAGGGGAATGTTTTCATGGCACACTTTGTTAATAGGGCTCGTTAATAGCAAGCGATCATTGCTAGAATGCCACAGACTTTTGAGTATTTTTGCTGAATATCTGCATCCCATCATGCACACAATGTACTATATTATATGCACCTTATAACAAAGCAAAAGGCAACTCACACTGGTTTCATAAACATGGCAATGACTTCACTGTTCTTAATAAAACACCTTTGGGATGTGGTAGAACAGGAGGTTCACAGCATGAAAATGAACTTGAAAATTCTGCAGGCTTCTGGCTGTTTAAAGAGTAAACGCAGGTTCTATGCTGTATTGGTATAGTGTTCCTAATAGTGCTCTGTGTGTATAGATAGATAGATAAATAGATAGAGCGATATACACACATACATACATAAACAGGGTGTCCCAAACATTTCCACACATAGAGGAAAAAAACAACATTTTTCATGCTTAGTTTATATTATGCTGTTTAAAAATGCCTCTGACAATAAAGGTCATAGTGTACCTGGAAAACATATGTTAAAAGATCATTTAAAGGGACACTCAGTATATTATTTATAGAATACATCACAAAAATAAAAGTTAATTAATTGAAAAAGGGTATAAAGCTGTATGTTTTCCTTTACACTTGGGTGGAACGTCTTTCATACGTTTAACATGGATATATCTATGTAAATGATACATACTAAGGGTACAAATAGTGTATGTCTTTGGAGACCCCAGTGACATCGAAAGGTAGAGTTTACAAGCTTTGTTTAAGAAGGTAGCGTGATGGAGTTCTGCTTGGCTAAAGTGAAGGGATTCTCCCATAACTCCCCTGACTGATGTGCTCATCTACTCTGTCTCTCTCTCTCTCTCTCTCACGTGCGCATGTTCTCGCTCTGTCTCTCTCTCAATTGCTCGCTTCAATTTTCTCACATTCACCTTACTACAGACATAGATACAGATTTACGGCAGACAAATACATGTATTCTGTGCTGAAAGGCAGATACAGTGTAAAAATCCATATTCTGTTGATCTCTGCACACCATTTAAAGTGATTCAATAGCGAGCTATTTTTAATTTAACACAAAATATTTTTTATTTGTTTTATTTATGTATTTTTAATCAAATCAGCTTAGCCAGGAGCTTTAGAATGGTGCAACAGAAAAGTGTGCTCCCTATCATATGCTAACGTATAACGTAATGCATATATAACATTACCACATGTATATGCCCTCATTTCTCATATATATGCCCCAGTTTCATCTGCATACATCCCGCCTCCACATTCAACTCGAGCATTTTTTCATGTAACATTCCATAGGCACTAGTATGAAGAAATAGTTTTTGTCTCACTTTTAAATGGAAAATCCTTAGCTTTAATAATTAGACAGGCTCCAGGAAATACAAGCATCCCAATAAGCTGGGATCAGTAATGGTTACCTTTCAGATCTGCATGCAGTATGTGTCTAAAGCAGTTACAGTATATTTTGTTTGACAAAAGAATGGTATTGATGGTGTGGCATGTAGTCATAATAGTAGTCTTTATAGAGCTTAGACATATATGTATACTGTAGTATATAGTATGCAATATCTGTTATGTTGAAATTTTCAAATTCTATTGGTCCAGTTAAATACTGTGGTTTATATTCAGTCAACTGTTGGTCCTTTAATTCAGTTGAAATCCCTTGCACACCTTGATGAGCACAAAACTTTAGCTCATTCTAAACGTTTAATATGCCATACCCTAGCAGGTCTTTATTAAACTTCTGTGTGTGGCTCTGCCAGAAATCGCTGTAAAAATACTATGTAAAATATTTGCAATGACAAAAAAATTGAACATAATCCATGTTGAGAGAAAGTGATGGCATAGAGATGTGCCTCATTTAAAACATAAAGTGCACCCCTAACGACCCCCACTGCACACACAGCATGCCTGTATTCTGGAGATGAATTACCATTGATTTTCTTCGACACATATTTGTCTTTAGCTAATTAGATAACATCCACCCTTGTTGATGTAGAGTGACATGAGAAATCGCTTTTGGGATTAATTGCATTATTTGAGAGATGGCTACAGTTTGTTGTGATAAATTAGATGCGTTGTGAGCACATGTAGTCAACCCGATTTTGTTTTGCAGCTCTGTGCTTCCACTGACCCGTAAATGCAAGGCGTAATAGAGAACCATCTATTTCCTGCCATAATGCTCGGAAATTATGCACAGTGCATGTAGTGTGACACTGCGCTGAAACTTTGTTGTGAATAAATCAGTACAATGAATAGTAAGCGATGTACAGTACTATTCTGTACGTATCTAGAGTTACATTTAATAAAAATGCATTGAATCAGAAAATGTGATTCAGAGTGATAAGCTGCCAGCTTTATTTGATGGCGGTTCAGCAACTCTTTTTGTACTGTAACTAGGCTAACGCAGAACCTAGGGAGCAGAATGTGGCAAACAGAAGTCCTGCAGATGTAACTAGGTTAACTCTCCTTACAAATGCAGACTGCTGTCTAGAAGCCTGCCCTATTCAAGAGCTTATAAATAGGTTACTCTTGCATTGGAGCTCTCATCTAATAGATTGAAATATTCTCGCTCACATTGTGCTCCAACTTTAGCTGAAATAGAGATCCATTTGTATTCGTCTCAGGTTAAGAAGATCCAGCCAAAACCAGTGGATTTCCTATACATGTATTTTTAACAGCAGTATTTTCAGTTTGACCTGCATACTGGAGCAATGTCATATACAGAGACTCATGCTTTAAAGAAATATATTTAAGGTGGTTTCACACTGGGAACATTGGCTGCAATGGTCCGAATCTGAGTGTGATTGTTCCCGGCGCCCCCACAGCATTGGTCTGGTTTCAGACTCACTTACTTCCATTGAACCCCATTGCATTTGCATTTCTCTTATACCATCACAAAATGCACATGGAGAAAGCAAGATAACTCACTTTTCTTTTTTTTAAATTCTGTGATCTTATACATCTGCATTTGAACAAATCGTGCAACGGCTCCTGTATGATTTTCTTCTACACGTATCTGAATAATGCACCTTTTCTGTGTCCCACAGTATTCCCCTGCCACTCATGATACACATGCTTTTATGAAACTAATGACGTGATCAGCTAAAACACACATGCAGGTTACTTTACACCCTGAACAAGTGCATACCCGACTACCAGATGCGTTCACATTCATGTGAATTGCAGCATAGTTCCAGTGAACCTGAACTCAGGCCACCTCGTATAGATAGTCTTTCACATTACCAATTTTTCATGCAAACCGTGCTCTGTTTCAGACTAAAATGCCAGTGTGAAAGCCCTCTAATTGTGTATGCGTATGTGTTAGGCACATTCTGTAGGCTACAAACTACGAACTGGGATCTGAAACCCAAACAGATGGTATATTGTCTTGTAGCAAAGATGCTCAAGTAACAAAAAATATGATAATGATAAAGATCAAGCTTTTAATTTTATCAATAATACATTTTTATTGTTTATAAAATCTAGTTTTCGAGTTTTAACCCGAAAAGAGGAGCCCTCATTTGGTGATTCATTAACATAGGAAAGGAGGAAAGAACAGTGCAGCTATTTCATCTCATTGGCTAGTTACTGATAATTGAAATAATTATGTTATTTGCTTCCTGTCAGTTTTAGTAGTTTCCACTTACTGAAAATTGTTGTAGGAACCAAAATAGATTTAAATTTCAAGAGCATGATTTCTTATCACATTCGTCCATTCCAGCGTGTGTGCTATCGAAGGATAATTTGTTTTAAGATGAGTGTGACTGGAGGTTAAGTGGGTGTGGAATTTGTCAGCATGTGGGTAAAAAAGGGACTGCATTAGGATGCCCTGGTGCCCCTGCTTTCCTTTAGATCAATGGGCTTTGAGACAAGCCTTGGCATTTTGCCCTACTCCTTGGGGGGGTTGTGAGAATCTCTACTGCAGGAAGACAGACTGAGAGACTTCTAGGGGAGAAACTACTTCAGCCTGAGTGTGAGTAATGGAAGCTGTACAGATTAGCCAAGCTGCCTGTAGGAGCAGGTTGTTGACAAAGATGATCAATTAATAGCAAACAGATTGGAAGGGGGTTAAAGAGACACTCAGATACAAGTACAGAACAATCATAGGTAGCACCCCAGCCCACCCGATGGGTGCGTTTTTATTATTTCATGCAGACACAGACTAAAAAGCGCTGTGCGAGTCCTTGACAATTGTGCACTGTTCATGAAAACAGTGTAGTGTTTGTGCTGTACCACTATTCACAAGGGACATGGAATGCTGTTGGCAGTTTCAGTATTGCATACAAAGTCCTATGTGCTTCGGTTTTTACTTGGCTGACTGTATTTGACAGTAAGTTTTGTCTTTTGAAATTACATAACTAAATGAACAGTGCAGCGCATATATTATTGGATCATGGAAAACGTTTATTTTTATTTACCCTGTACTCCAGCATTAGTAAGAAATCACTAATTCATCTTTAACTGCTTTATCTTAGTCAGGGTTACAGTGGATCTGGAGTCTGTCCTGGTAACATTGGCTAAAGGCTGGCAGAATACATCTGAACAAGGAGGCTGCTTATCACAAGGCTCCATGCACACATGTTCACACCCTCATTCCAATTCAGCATAGCCAGTCTGTATGTGCATGTTGATGGGTCGTAGGGGGAAAAACAGAGAACCCTGAGGGAAACCTACAATAACACTAGGAGAACATACGAGACGTTCATACATCTTGTGTTTACCTGACTGTCGTTCTTACTATGCGATACCCATAATACAGAGATTATAAAGATGCTTTCTTTCTTTATTTTAATGGGAACTTTTTTCTTCAGTCTTGTCTTCACCAAGAAATTAAGGATACTTCATTTAATTATTCTTACTCAATTAATTTATTGGCAAAAACAGTTATCTTACAGCACTATTACATTCTCAATTCTGGCTGGCGGTGAGGATTATCCCTTTCTCTCAGTACAGTTGCGTTGGATTGGATGTCAGTTTATAAGATTAGTCAGGACACTATTGGGTTTCTGTGTGTAGAGTATCATGAATGTATGTTTAGCTGCTGGTGAGAAGGACGATGGAAAAGGGGACTTCTATGTGACTATTCTTAAAGCCCTATGTCACTCTTCTTAAAGAGTGTCTACTTGAGCCATTAATCATTACTGTGAAGTGTGACATCCCAAATAAATTAAGTGCTCAACCAGAGCACCCTCAAAACAGGCAGAAATTCCAGTTTTTGGAAAATTTCCAGTTTTTGGAATTTCTTTTTTTTTTCTTCCAATTTCTATAACAGCAGTGCTGGCTACAAGACAAATGACAGGGTTGTATTACTGCACTCGTTCTAATGTTAGGGTTTCTATAAAATAGTTCACAGAGAAAAAATTATTGTTATGATCAGGAATGGAAAAATCTAAATAGAATAGGTGTAGGAAATATGTCAGAAACAATTAAAAGTGAATCTGGTCACAAAATGTACTCAAGTAAAAGATGAAAAAGATGTTTTCAACTGATAAAATTAAACATAAGGTCCCATATTAAAAAAGTTTTCTTACTTATTTAAATCTTTAGAAATTCATTCTCTGTACGTTTGCTGCTCATATACACAAATAATGCTACGTAGTTTGATGATAAAACAATCAGAAATACAATATCCTGGAAATAGCTAATAATTATCATTAGATAGAATTTGCCTTTCTGCCCAGCCTGTTTATGTTAGCTGCTGGAGTTGATTCTAGTATAACCAGGCATTAGCAGAGAAATCAGGCTAATTTGGTAAAATACAGCTAGCTAATATTAGCAGCTGTAGTTCAGACACCTCATTTTAGCACATTTTACTGAGGTACGGCCAGGACGATCATCCTCTGGCTCAACACTGCAGTCTGGTGTCTTATCCATATTCAAATATACACAGCTAACTATAGCGTTAACTACATTGTGTAGCATGAGAAGGTCACTGTACGAGTATTGAGATTGTTTTTTCCACACCGATGAACTTGATTGGATACTAAACTGAAATAATTGGATGCTAAACTGAGCAATTTCAGTTGACATGCAGCTTACAGTCACTGACTGGATGAGAGGAGAAACCTTTGAGATTTGTAATGAGTGCTTTGAAGGTCTAAATGTATAGATTTTTTTTTGGAAATGCAGCTAGATAAGATTTAATATAATGTATTAAAGTAAGTAATACATAAAATATAAATGATTCACAATAATAGTTTAGTACAATTTTTTAAGTATTTTTTCACCCCAGGTTATGGATATATTTCTGTCTCCGGTGACAAAATCCTTTCCTTTTATTTTTCTGACACAGGAATGTCTTTAGGACAGAGGGCAGAATGTATATTTTAGTTTTTTGGCAACATGACAAGATGCTTTTTTTTAATCTTATTATCTTGAAGAGAGAGAATAAGAGAGGTGGTGAGAGAATGATTGTTTATAGTTGTTATAATGTCAGATTTTCCACAACATTAAACCTAAATCTATCATGAGATGTACGACGTTGTATCAAGTTGTATTAAGAAATGGAAAATTCTTTAATAAATCTTTCTTGGGCCACATCACACTACCATTTCCTTCATTATAAACAGCACGCATATTATGTCTGATTTGTTACATAATTCACTTCCTCTAGGAGCTATATAACACTAACCCTATACCCACATTGAAAATCTGGGACTTTTATAAACATTTAAAACTAAAAATAAACAGAAATTAAAAAAAAAAAAATTAAATGCAAAACAAAAACAGAAATGTGCGACATTTTGACTATTCAATATTCAAGATGTTGAACAATTTCTAGGTCACAATTTAAATGTAAGCAAATTAAATGTCATACGTTAACTCCTTTATACACAGGCTTAGATTTACAAAAAAAAATGAAAAAGAAAACATTGTCATTAGTGCTCGCAGTCTTTTGGACTTGGACTTGGTCTTCACACACCTGATGTATTAATTGGGATTACCCAAACCTTTGGGATTACCCAACACATTGAGATTACCCAACACATTGGGATTACCCAACACATAGTCTCAATAAATTGGTCTGTGCTGTCACAAAATCTTAATCTTGTTTTTTTTATTTAAAAATGTATTTTGACCTGAAGATTTAATCTTGCTTTACAGTGGATTACATGGATTTCAGATTTGTTCATTTTTTTCTTCATGTTCAAAACTATTCTCTGTGCATCTAATCAAGAATCAACTAGAACAAACAAACAAAAAAAAGCAATGATGCAAAACTGAAAAAAACATACAAAACCTGAGCAGCCCAGAGATGGAGGGAATGCATATGAGAAATAAATGCATGTGATAGCGGTAATGCTCTGCTTAAAATCATTGACTGCATACACTTTAACCTTATCCTTATTGTATATTTTACAATTCAGTGGAGCCATAACTATTATTTATACATAGTGCTTCTCAATCCTGGTCCTGCAGACCCACAACTCTGCACAGTTTAGAGTCTTTGCTCATATAAGTCACCCAATGCAGTCTTGTTATTTGCTGATGTGTTGAATCAGAGGATTTGGAAGCTGGGGAAACGTCTACAATGTAAAGGGCAGTTAGCAGAATTTACTCCTAAGATACCAATTATATAATCAGGTTTGCTAAGTTAAGTAGCAGGATAGAATTAGGGATGGACGACATTACAGTACAAAAGATCATATAACGATCAGGACATTTCTATGATACACAATATGCATCACATTATATTGGCAAAACTGGCAAAACCTCCCAAGTAGTTTAAGGACACTTTTATTTAATGTGTACAAAGTAAATGCTTATATTATTATAAATGTTAGAATGTTATCGATACGACATCATCCTAGCTCGCAGTCCTCCAAAAGTTTGCTATTAGTGTCTTTAAGTTCAGTATTGTATAAACTCCAGAGTACAGATTTTCTGCATCCTGCTGAGACAAGCGGGAGTGGCTGGCTCTGATATGGCTGACTCACAGGTTTTGACTGGTTCGTCCTGCTTTGTCCTGGACAGCAGAGAGACTCATGGTGATGGGTCAGCAGCTGCTCCGGGAGCGAATGTCTACATAGGAGTGCGGACGATGAGTAATGAGCTAGCTACAATGCCCTGCTCACTGTTTCAGCCTGTCTTACAGCTAATTCACAAGGCACCGTGGTGTTATGAGCTAATATGGTCTGCTCTTTACTGAGCACTGAATATTGCTGAACTTTAGGCAAGTTTATGTTAAGTACAGGACAAGAGATCTGTGTATGTCCAGAATTTTTTAGACCCTTAATAATAGAACATGGATATACTTTGTCTCATGAACATACGCATCATCAACATTATGATTTTTACAATACTTTTACCCCTACATGTCTCTGTGTATATGTGAACGTCTGTCTGTTTGTTTGTATTTTAGTTTATATGTTTGTATATTGTCTACATGTGTGTATTTATGTTTATAGTTTGCATGTATGTGTATATGTACGTTTATATATGTGTATAATCTCAGTGAGGAGGATTGTAGTCTGTAAGCAAGTTCTGTTCCAGTCAATAGAATATCCAGCACAAATTCAAGTTGAAATTAGCTCAGACCTGCCAACTTTTATTTTTTATTATTAGATTAATGTGCAGCTTAATGTGTGTGTGTCCGTGTGTGTGTCTGTATGTGTGTTAGTATGTGTGTCTGTATGTGTGTCTGTTTGTGTGTGTGTGTGTGTGTGTCTGTGTGTCTGTATGTGTGTCTGTGTGTCTGCAATGTTCTCTGTATTTTCCTGACATGTCCAGCAGGACTTAATGTCTTTCGCAAACCTGATGCAAAAAAATCACCATGTTTAATTTATTCTATAAAACGTAATAAAGGTCTAGGGACGTATGGATGTGCACAAAGCCTAAAAGCAAAAGTGTAGTTTGTCATGATTGAATGTTTATAAACCTACTAACTTTTATTTTAAAGAAAATGTACAGCTGATTAATTTGTGTATTTTAAGCTTCTGTTTTGTTTTGTTTTTTTAGTTTTTTTTCCTGAACAGAAATAATCTTCAGCCCAGGCAGGTCAGTGACATTCCTCTATCTTAAAAAAAAAGCTGTACTGGTTTGAGATGGAATGGGGCTTGTTGGAAGGGAAAATGCTCTTTACAGTCTGTCTGTAGGATGTCTGAGACAAAAAAACAAACATGATACAGAAGCATGCTTTTCACAAAGCTCAGTTTTAGTGCTGTTTCTTTGCATAGTTTAGGACATCTACTCATAGTCCTCAAATTGTCCTGTTGTGAATGTCTGGTATGGAGTGTCTTTGTTTAAACAAAGCAGTCTGAATTGAGTGTGATGCAGCAGCCCACCAGAAGCCAGTGTGAGTGTTTGGTGTCTCTCATTTCTCCATTACATCTCCATGGTAGCCACCTCTTATTTTATCATTGCCAGGGCAACGCTTACACCCACTCCCCACAGCCTTTTATTTATTTCGTGCAGGTACGCAGGTCAGACGGAGGGAGAGAGAGAGTTATCAAAAGTGCTGCTTGGTTTACAACCATGTGGGAGGCTGTGAAAAGAAGCACTATGTGTATTGAGTGTGTTTATGTGCATGGACCTTAGCCTTTCTCAGAGTGAACTACACTACACAGGAAATGAAAACATCGTATACAATTCAATCATGTATCAAAAGTCATAATCTAGAATTGGTGCATGTGTGTGTGTGTGTGTGTGTGTGTGTGTGTGTGTGTGTGCTTGCTGTGATTCTCACATGACAGATGACAGAGTTACACCTAGATTGACAGCGGCAGCTGTTGGAGCAGTATGAGCAGAGCCAAGGCCGTCTTGTCCTGCTCTGTTTGTGCACTCGTGTGTTCAGTGTTGTCATTAGTTTTTTCTGGCTAGGGCCAAATCAATACTGGCTCCCGTGGTTCGTGCATCTCACGCTCTGTGCGTTGGAGGACGCAAGCGCGGCTGAAACTGTTCGCTGGCTGTCTTTGTGAGTTGATGGCTTTGTTAAACGTGGAGACTGCTGGCTCAAGTAATTGGATGGGATGCCAGGAATATGATGCTTGGCTTTAGAAAATGAGGCAGGAAAATGAATAGAGTATTAGTCATCAGAGGATTGTGTCCTACTGTATGTTCATTTCGTGTCGAGGTAATCTCAGCATGTGACATGTAAAAGCGTCTTACACCCATGTCAGGGGAGACGTATAATTTAAATTGATATATATATATATACACACACACGCACATGCAAAGACCATTCTCTCATTCTTAAAACCATAATTTTCCAGAATATTTGGCACTCTATGAAAAGAAGGAAAAGGAAAACAATTAATGACATGCACTTTGCCTTTTTCTTTTAATCATCATCTTAATGTAAGTTTATTGTTCCAGACTTGCGAACAATTTTGCACAATTTTATGAATGATTATTGTTGATGAAATACAATTCTTTTGAAGGGTGCCAATAATTATGGAATCACTCGTTTATGTGTAATTTAAAATGCTCTCCCAGTTGTTCATGTACGTTGTCCTCTACCCTTTCACTGCCTATAATGCTTCTGCAACTCAACATATAAAATAACAAGTGTCTCCTGAGCCACCTGTTTGGCTGAACCCTCACCCTGTAACTAAGTCCAACACCAGAATATAAACACTGTTGTAAAAATATTTAAAAAAAGTCTTTAGAAACATGTAGATCTGTGAAATCATTCAATCAATCAAAAAATAGAGTATTGAGCTTATTTTATGCCGGTATCATGGCAGCACGGACAGTAAGGGTCTGCAATATTATTATAGTGCACGCTGGATCCAGACTTAACTGTCGCTTATGGCATTGCAGGCTTTCTCAGGTTTCATGCTTCATATGACTTCAAAATGACTTCTTTACCATTTCGTTTCTTCATTCTCTCCATTCAGAACTATTAGCTATTAAACACTGTAGATTGGCCTGTCACTGTTGCCATGGTACCCTGTCAGCATAATTAAAAGTCTTTTCTTCCACTGGTAGTGTAATGCAGTATTAACATCAGCAATGAAATGGATTTCCAAAAAAAAACTACCTTAAAGTTAAAAAAAAAAAAAAAAAAAATTTAAAAGAATCTCTCTCTCTCTCTCTCTCTCTCTCTCTCTCTCTTTCTCTATGTATATATATATATATAGTTTAGTAGTTTAGGATTTTGTTATTTTGAGCTGTGACTGCTTTCCCTTGCTAAAATATATGAGAGGAAACATGGATATAGTTCATAGTCACTCAGTGCATCACTCATATTCATGCACTTTATGATTCCCATTCCAGATTGGCTGAGAAGGCTTTCCTCAAAATTTTGGAGTGTGACTGTAAGGACTTTTGCTCATTAAGACACAAAAGCATTAGCGAGGTCAGACGCGAGAGAGAGAGAGAGAGAGAGAGAGAGAGAGAGAGAGAGAGAGAAAACAGAACAAAACAGACATGTGAGCATAAAATTGGATTGGGAATTGAATTGCGAGAAAACTCAGAGCAACAAACGAGGATGATAGCAGGTGGGATTAAAATTGTTTCAAAAGCTAATACCATCGTCTTATTTTGAACAGCATGATAAGATCCTAAATCCTCAATTAGATTGTAAGATGGGACTGGGTGATGAGGAGCTTGACGCCTTTTCAGACTCCTTTTTCATTGTTCCATTCTAAGATAATTTCTTTGCTCAAAATGAACCCATAATTCATAGCAGGTATGGCTTTTCAGAGCTTTGGAGTGCACTTTTCCTTTAATGAATTTGCTTTATGAGAGTTCATTATGGGCAGCACATTAAACAGGCAGATATTGAGGTGCTATCTGAACCTGTCAGATGAAAGGAACAGTGTTTTATAACATCATGAAATAGGAGGCAAGTGTGATGAGTCCTTTGATGCCTCGGTTTGGCATTTAAAGCTGCACTTTAGTTCACTTCTGATCTTTCTCCTGTAAACTTCCATCTTTCTTTGTCTTCTACCCACAGCTTATTGGATCATTCACAAGAAGAGAGCATACCTGAACACCTACGCTCAGCCTGATCAGAGTGCACTCAGACTATAGCACGTGCCAAAGAGGGATATTAAGAGCATTAAGTGGACGAGGAAACACTCGGCAGAGACGGAGGATGCCAACGTTGACAGACAGCAACATCATGAGCAAGGTCCCTTAATTAGTTGACAAATGAAGTCACATGATATTGTCCTTCAGCAAAACCCGGATTAAAGCACTGTAGCTTCAATAATAGAATGTTGTCAGCTGAGAGACGGAGATTGTCTTGTCTCTTTTGTAAGCCATTCCTTCAACAATTGCCTCCATGCTTCTTGCAGATGATTCCTTCATAAGCCCGTTTGAGGTTGCCAAATCTTTCCTGCAAAGCCCTTGCAAATCTCCTTGGTGTCATTAGGGATTTTGTGGTTTTTGATTGCTTTTCTTTTCATTCTTGTCCTTAGTGGACTTTGAGCCTGGCAGCCGTTTAGTTTTTACTTTGAACTGTCCATGTGTCCCAGAAGGTCCCTAGCACCCCAACATCTGGCAGACAGCCTGAGTGTGGACCTGTTGAAGACAGAGTGCAGTTTAATTTGTGCTGTGCCATCCTCAAAACACACGCTCCTGTCATGCATGGTGTCTGCCAGCACACTGCGGTGACCTGTGTATAGCTGCTACTAAGGTGACTGTCAGAACTCGGCTAGCGGAAAACGACGACCATGAATCTAAGACTGCACATGTCCATATGAGAAGACCATTTACCGCTTAAGACAGAGAATAAATAGAGTGAGAGGAAGAAACGTCCAGGATGACTCTACAGTCAAACTGTACAAGAAAAGTCCACCCATTTTCTCCAGAGACTGCTGGAATTTATCACAACACAGTGGCTCGATAGTGCAGGAGCATACCCGATACAAACCACACACGTGTTCAGTTGTACACAGGCATGGGTGTCAGCCTTCGCTTATCTAAAGCTGAAATGTCAAATTCACAAAGGCTTGTCTCATCAGGCTGTTGCTGCAGGAAGAATCAAACAAAGCAGACACCCACTGTGTAGACTTTGTGCCGATTTGAACAGGTCTGTGTTTTGAGCCAAGCTATGAGAGGATGGGAGCGAGGAAGATCTGAGTTGAGTGGGTGAGAGTGAGAGAGAGAGAGCAAGTGAGATAGGTGCATGACCCACAGGCAGACCGAGAGAGCGCTGTTTCTGTCTTTCAAGCTGTTCGTGTGTGTGGGTGTGTGTCAGCTGGCACGCTGACGGGCTCTGAGGGCAGGCTGGGCACGGTGGCAGGAGCCGGTGCATGGCTGTGGGGGGGTCGCGCGGCGTGCGCTCCTCAGCAGCGAGAGAGCCGCTGGGGGTCAGGCTTTGGCTGGGGTCGGACACAGAGACCCTGGGGGCCCAGCGGGGGGCCAGTCGAGCGGTGTACTCGGACTGCATCAGGGGGCATGCGCTGCTCTCTGCGCTTATGGGTACTGCTGGCATCGTTGGCCCTCCTCTTCCTCACCTCTCTACTCTTTTCACTCTCACTGAGGGGAGGCCCTGGCCTGTCCTACCTGGAGTCTCCTGGGTGGGAAGAGTCAAGACAGGTGAAGTTGGTGCCGAACTACGCTGGCTCCCACAAGCTGGTTTCTGCTGAGGGAAGCCAGCAGAAGACATGTGTCTGTAAACGCTGTGTGGGCGACCCGGGCGTCTCAGATTGGTTTGATGAGAATTATGAGCCAGATATTTCGCCCGTGTGGACAAGGGACAACATCCAGCTGCCTTCAGATGTCTACTACTGGTGGGTGGTGAGTAAGACAATTGTCATATTGTTTACAAAATGTTTTTTATTTTGCTGTATTCATGTGCATCAAACTAACACAGCTATAAGCTATAAACATAGTCGTCTCTCTAAGGTTATCTATATAACGATTATCCACATTTAGATCATATTGAGCAAATATCTTCAATTTGACTAAAGAATTCATTTAAGCATTTTAAAATGCTTACCCTAGACTTTTATCATGAATAAACAATTTACTTTTTCTCTTAGATAGAGATTACACTGAAAATACTGGAGTATTCATCTCATAAATTCAGACTGCAAATTAAAACTGTATGTGCAGGTTTTATTGGTGTGAAAAGACCCTGCGGTTCCTCTCCTCATAAATCAGGGAAGGAGTGAACTTTGAAATTGTTCTTATGCACTGCATTTAGGAGACTGAGAGCCAAAGGGCCCTTATATTAGAGAGAATATGAGTAATGTCTCGCCAGATGAAAAATCAGTAATGAGGCTCCAGAACGAATTGGCGCCTGGAGAGGCACACAGCTGATTCAACTCTGAGATCGTAACAGAGGAGAGAACATGGTTCAGCTTACAGACTGAGTTAATGGTGTTTGGAGAAGGGGGGCTGTGATTCATGAAGGATCCCTGAGCATTATGCCTGTGCCTGTGTGTCGGACCATGAGGGGCGGGTGAGAGGATTATGGAATTGTTTTTGGTGCCAGTCAGGAATGGAGGGATTAAAGCGAAGAGGAGGGAGATAGAGGGAAGAAAAAAGGATGACCAGTTGTGTGTGAAGATTACTCCTTTTGAAGGAATTCACCGCATTTCTAATGCTTATCCTTTCCGAGTATTGGCTCCATGAACACTTAAACACACACATTCCCTTGCCTCTGTCTGCTGACATTATGGGGGCTCAGAATAAAATCCCTGGCTGGCATCAGAGTCAAAAAAAACATCTGGCAAGAATTACTGAGACTAGTGGAAAGCCAGCAAGCTTCATCTCGGCCAGAAGCTGGCACAGCGAGAGCAGAGAGTGAGAGGAAGGGAGAGTGAGAGAGCGAGAGTGAGAGAGCGAGTGAAAGAGAGTGAGAGAGAGAGAGTGAGAGAGCAAGAGAGAGAGAGTGAGAGAGAAAGAGTGAGAGCACAAGAGTGAGAGAGTGAGTGAAAGAGAGCAAGAGAGAGAGAGAGTGAGAGAGAAAGAGTGAGAGAGCGAGTGAAATAGAGCAAGAGAGATAGTGAGAGAGCAAAAGAGAAAGAGAGCTAGAGTGAGAGAGAGAAGGAGAGAGTGAGAATGAGAAAGAGAGAGAGTGCATGAGAGAAAGAGAGTGAGAAAGTGTGAGAGTGAGAGAGAGAGAGAGAGAGAGAGAGAGAGTGAGAGAGAGAGCAATTGGGGGATTGAGGGAAATGGAGATGTCTGGAATATGGTCTTAATGCTGAAATTTTGTCAAGAACATATGTAGATCCAAGAGCAAGCTATTTTACAGCAGTCACTGCTATCATAATTCTTTTATGGGTTCATGTTTACACTGGAAGATGCATGCGATTAAGATTATTCAGTATTTTATATATATATATAACTGTTGTTTTATCTCACTATCATTTTCTCCCCGTTTCTCTCACTGGCAGATGTTGCAGCCTCAGTTTAAGCCCCACAGTATCCAACAGGTGCTGCAGAGGCTCTTCCAGGTGATCCCCGGTCACTCGCCGTATGTCTCTTGGGACCCCGCTCGCTGTCTGCGCTGTGCTGTGGTGGGCAACTCAGGCAACCTGCGTGGGGCTCGCTATGGCTCGGTGATCGACGGTCACACCTACATCATGAGGTGAGGGGAAAACAAACAAGAAAACAGGATCTCCACAATGTGAGCTTTGATAAATGGAAAGAAATATTGATTGGCTTGAATGACACTGTTCATCTAAATGACTCATCTTTTAATAAGCACTTCATACTGTCCAGGATCCAGAGATTATTGAGAGAGTCTGTCATGAGAACGTTTGGCATGAGATGTATTGTAGGGACAACCTGAATGGCACCATGCACACACACATTCACACCTAGGGACAATTCAGAATAGATACTGGGATGTTTTTAGAAGGTGGGAGGAAAACAGATTACCTGGAGGAAATCCATTTTGCCACATGGAGAACACTGGGTTCTAGTCCTTCCTTGCCAAGTGCCACCCTGTGATTAGATTTTTATCCAAATTGGGAAATGTGAGCTTATTCTCCTCCCTCCCCTTGAAAAATTCAAGCCCAAAGTACCTGCTGTTTCTTGATGACTCAACAGTGGTTGGATAGACATCTCTGATTTTTCAGGTAGATATCATCAACGTTTTTTACTTTAAGTCTTTTTTTTTGCCCCCATATTAAGAGAATATACAATTTATGCTTTGTAAGAGTAATATAGTTGCCAAAACTCATATTACTGTTTTTTCATACTGTCTTCACTGGCAGCTCATTAGACATAAAAAAAAGATGAAATCTGATTAATAGGAAAAAGCACGATCCTGTAATGACATCTGACTATCACAGCTATTATATTATATAATGCCTCACTATCTGAAATTAGATTCCTGATCTAATTAAGTCCATATGACACCATGTGTGACATGAACATTATGGGAAGAAAGTCTCATGTTCATTTATAGCTGTTCTGATACAAGAGGATTTATAAGGGGATGTTCAAGAAATTTACTTATGAGCATCATCCTGAAAAATGAATCCTGCTTCATTATGACTTAAATGAGATTCCTCTTCACTTTGAATCATTTTCTTTATACAGAGTACATAAGAAACGATGAGAAAGGATGAGGAGAAGGATTTGGTTTGTTTATCTGGAGAGAAAAAAGAAATGAGACTTTAAAAATTTGCCCTGAAGGAAGTGTGGAGGAGTTGGAGATCTTTTAAAGTGAATAGAGCAATGAGGAAGACTTCAAGAACCGAAAGAGCGATAGATAAATGCAGAAATTGAGGTACTATTTTGGTAATGTCATTATTGATTCAGCTTTGAGCTCCGAAATAAGTCCTTCATCTCGTCTAATGTACATGTCTTTCTCCCCTGCAGCTCCTGCCTAGTTTCCTTTCTGTTTATTTCAAAATATCAAGATATTTTTGCTTTTACTCAGCCATGTTATGAGTGATGGGCTTTCGGGCTATCTTATGTTTCCACTGGGAGTCAAACTGGTTTGTTAGCACTATGTCCTTCAAGCCATGTTGTGTTCTAAAGATGCATATATGTATAAATGCTAACCATTTGTCAATGCACACTGATTGAAGTGTTGAATGAAAATTTCATTCAACTTTCTCCTAACACAGTCTTTAGCCCTATTTGCATAGGATTACTTTGATTGATCTGGCATGCTCACAGCTCCAGTTTCCTGAGCTCAGTTGTGTTTGGGTTTCTTTACATGTTCACACAGTGTCCAAGATTTTCTCGATCAACCCTGATTTCCTCCCAACTCCCAAAAATTGTCTAATGTAAATAGACCCTAGGTTTGATTGTGTGTTGTGTACATGGTTTCCTCTGATTTATTGGCAAATGTTTTCCTGCCTCATAGCCAGCAGTCCTAGTCTGTGTGTATGTGTCTATGTATGTATATATGTATGTATGTATGTACAGTATGTGTGTGTGTGTGTGTGTGTGTGTGTGTGTGTGTGTGTGTGTGTGTGTGTGTGTGTGTGTGTGTGTGAATATAAATTGTCCTTCTATCCGTTGCTGTCATTCTTATAGCCCCAATCTGCCTGCCACATCACTCAAGTCTTATTTCATGATGCAGGAAGTGTATAAAATGGGTCTGTGCACCAGGTAACCAAAATCACTGAAGCAAACTAAACACAAAAATCAGGCTCTGCCTGCAAAATCACAAAGCAGTCTATGTGGATGGTTCTAAAATTATCAGACCACCACAGAGTTGGTTGAAGAATGGTAGGCAGTTAGCTCTGTAATTATCTCAGGGAGGAGGAAGAAAAGCACAGACATGGCTGATCCAGACAGAAATAAAATCACTTTGGGTCACCTGAACAATTTTGAATTGTGGTCCCAATGTAAATGTAATCATATCCCCATCAAATAGAACTTTTTGTTTTGTTTTATCTGGTCTGTCTGAACTGTTTATATTATTAGTCTTAAGTTTTCTGTGAGCAAAGATTAGTCCAGTATTATACAATCTACCCAAAGTCATTTTTAACATGCTTTTTACTTGAGGAGAAATTTCAATGGCACTTGCTTTGGCCGCTCTGGATGCTACGCTGTGTTTAATGGTGTATAAAGATGACAACTAATGAACCAGACCATTGTAAGTGGTTCTTAGGCTTCAGAAAATTGCTTGTTTGAATCTTGTTGGTTTTCAGAGTGTTCAGGCATCGGTTTCTTGTGTCTCGGAGGAAGACTTGAAACACTGTAAATATTTAACACACTTATTACTCTTTCCTCTTTACACCTGTGTACTGATTTAAATCTGTGATATCTGGCAGCACCAAGAACTTGATAGGTTCTCTTTTGTCTGTTTGCTCACATGGTTTCTTTCTTAAGTCATCTCAGGGAGATTTGTATTGCCACTATTAGTGGCTTGCTCATTAGGGATCTACATTTACTGTATATCCAGATTGAAAAGTTGCTTTGTGATAATGTGTATGGTTTAAAAGCACTATACAAAACAACGTGAATCGAACTGAACTGAAATGAGCTTTAATTTAATCAAAAACACTTACAGAACTAGTGCCTTAATAGTATAGTAGGAGAAAGTAAGAAAAGATTTTATCCTTAATGCACTAACAGTACAACGTTTTTACAACGTTTTGATTGTATGCATAGATTTTTGAGGGATATTAGTTCAGAGACTCTTAGTTAACTCTTTGTTAAAATGTCTGTTTAGTATTGATTTTTTTTTTATGCAGTTCATATCATTTTGATAACTGGATGTTATAATGTTACGTTGTTACATAGGATTAATTATAAACCCTTATTTTGCATTACAAAATTCTGACAGCTTGGAGAAATAAATACTTAAACTTTGATTACTAGCTTAAACATGGCCTAGGTATACAGGATTTACCTGTAACTCTGTATACTATGCAGTTAGTAGGATTGTCTTTAATTTTCCAGGAACAGCAGGGAGGATTTTAATAATAATAGAGCTGCAGCACAAAGGAACTTAATCAACAAAAACTGCTGGGGGTATATGGAAATCTCAGAGTTTGAATGTTGAGCGTTGGTAGATGTGTTGCTTGCCAAGCATATGATGAGCGATATCATTAAGCAGGTGGCGGTTTTTATTTACACTGGGTATGGCCTTAAATACAAATATTGTAACAATTGTTGAGTGTTGGTGTGCCACCCTCTGGTCCATGTTGGAACACAAAGACTTACAGAAACACTGCAGCTTCTATCTTCTCTACTGCAATGCCACCTGGTTTTTCAGCTGTCTGTGAAATAAATCTTAGAGAAAGCAGCTTCAAAATGCTTGCACATATGGTTTGGAAGCATCCAGATGAAACAAGCAGGCTGATTAGAGCATTTTTGCTTTTTGTTTGTGTATGCATGTGTGCGTGTGTACCACCGGGCTTCTTATTCATGCTTTAATCAAAGTTTGCATGGCTTGCGTTGGACCTTAAGTAAAGAACATGTTGCATAATATTTCCTATATAGGCTTAAGAAGGTGCTGCGGTTGATGACAGTAAAATCTCGGCTTCCTGGAAAGGCTTTGACTCTGGGATAAAGAAGAAAAGCGTATAGATTTTTTTCAGAGCACAAATCCCAAGTCGATTGAAATCTAAAGCAGTGCACACAAAGCTCGATTCATTTCTGAATCCCTTCACACTTGGCTCTCGTGAAGAAATGGAAATATTGAAATTCCTGTAATCAGAGCAAACACGTGCACTTTCAATTAGAAATAGATGGTGTAGGCACGGTGGCTTACAATTCATGCAAAAGGAAAATAAATGATATGAAAGAATACACAGAGCTTGGATTTGAGAGCTAACAGACAAGCTAAAGAGACAGAGACAGATTGTGGATGAATTGAAACTCTTCATAGTCTGAGCTGTCAGCTGCTTTATTATGTCACTCCTTTCTCCTTTTTTGTTTTTCTCCATCTTTATTTCTGCCTGTCTCCCTCTTTGTCTAGGCACTATGTCTTTGTTCAGGTTTTCTATTTCACTAGCTTTCCTTTCTAAAATCCATCGGCAAGTGTGTGCTGGGCTGTTTCTCCATCTCAGCATGAAGGTTGTTTTTCTGGTGGTTTTCTTGCATTTTGAAAGCTTCCAGTATTAGCTTTGCAGTGTTTAAAGTTCTCCATCCATCCATCCATTTTCTACCGCTTATCCGGGGCCGGGTCGCGGGGGCAGCAGTCTAAGCAGGGATGCCCAGACTTCCCTCTCCCCAGACACTTCCTCCAGCTCTTCCAGGGGAATACCAAGGCGTTCCCAGGCCAGCCGAGAGACATAGTCTGTTTAAAGTTCTCTCCTGGAATAAATCGGCGTTCTGATTATGTCCAATCAGCCATGTGATTTTACTGGTGTATGGCATCAGGCCTTTGAGCCAAAAGTTCTCAATTGTCTTCATCTATATTATTTTTATCACATGTTCCTCACCCTCATGTTAGCATGAGACAGTGTAAAAGCTTCTTGACTTGACTTCACGTACATTTAAACAAGCTCTGTAGGACAGAAATGTAATATGGCTAAAGAACTGATTTTTTGTGCCAGTAAAAATGTCTGGTTTACAAATGTGTCTGAGTATGCACTGATTCAGTTCTGTGTATGTGGACGTTTGGCAGAATAAACCTGGCACCGACTGTGGGCTATGAAGAGGACGTGGGCAGTCATACCACCCACCATTTCATGTACCCAGAAAGTGCCAAGAATCTGGCTGCCAATGTCAGCTTTGTTCTGGTGCCCTTCAAGACTCTGGACCTGCTGTGGATCACCAGCGCCCTCTCTACTGGCCAAATCCGCTTGTGAGACGTTATATACACACACACATACACACACATACTTCCCCAGCTACTGTCTTTGGTTTCTTTCATAAACAGTTTCTGTCGCTCACATAAAACTGACTAGTCTATACATACTATAGTAACATAATGCAGATGCTAACCGAATATAAAATTCCATGTTTGCAAGCTAATAGGAGGTCTGTTCCTACACATGAACACACATACACTTTTATACATTTTAGGTTAGAGCACATGATTATTGTCTGCAATGGGTCAGGTCATTGCTCTTTTTTGTAATGTCATCTTTGTTTTTCACCTCAGCACCTATGCTCCAGTAAAGCAGTTTCTGCGGGTGGACAAGGACAAGGTAATTTAATCTCAGTGCATCTCATTACACATTTTGTAATGCTGCATCTGGGTCTCAGCACACTGCCAAAATCTGAAAGAACATCTGTCTATATCCAGACTAATCACTCTCTGTAAAGTAGGAATTTGAATCTCTGCTCATTCATGCAGTTACCTAATCATATGGTAGCAGGAGATTGTATGAAATCACACAGATACAGGTGAAGGCTAACCGAAACTGGGCAGAATTCTGAATATATATATATATATATCCAGTCTTTTATCTATTCAGTTTCAGTGTGTTTATTGTAGCCACGGATTGAGGAGTGAAACCTAATCTGGTCCTGCTGTTCTGCATTCGGATAGGAACTTCTGCTCACCATACTTGTAAAGCCCGGTTATATCAGCTCCTGTCAGCTCAGACTTGTTTGGCCATTCTACTCACCTTTCTCATCAGCAAAGCATTTCCAGCCACGGAAAAGCAAGCATAATTTAAAAAAAGCATAAATAAACAGATGAGCTGCTTAGAGTATGAATAAAGTCACAGAGATGACATTTCCCCTCCATTTCAACTGAAGATCTTGACTGCAATTTAGATTTATACACAAATGTATTTAATCAGACTTAAAAACAGGCTCTATAGAGGGGACCAAACATTTCTTATGAAAAATAATGACCTCATACTGTCATTAAAATTCATATGAAAGTGATATTCAAATCAAATTTAAGTTTTCAAAATAATCATTATGGATTTCTTTTAATAGGCTTCAATAAATTTCAACAAACACACAAAGTATACTAAAACTATTAGAAAACTTAAGAGTGTAAATAATTTATGTCTGCATCAGACAATTGAACTCTGAGTTAATTAAAAGTTACTTAAAGTAGATATTTTGCACAGTGAAAGAAGTTTATTCTGATTTAGCTTTTCATAACGAAGTTTTATATCAGCAAGTGGTTCATCTGAATATAATCTCTATAAATAAAAGATTCAACATGGTACATAAAAACCCCATCATAATCACACAATGGTTTCCTGAATCAATATCTAATCATGATGAACTTCACCAAGAGACTTCACCTTTACATAGAACATATTGTACTGAGCCCGTTAAAGGTCAAAGCTATGCTCATGCACTTATTAGCAAGCAGTTCTGGATCACTCCTATTCCAAACCTGCCTCCTTTCCACCTCAACTAACTGGCTGAGAATTTTTCTTTCCTTGTTATATAGGTTCAGATATTCAATCCGGCATTTTTCAAGTACATCCATGACCACTGGACACGGCACCATGGCCGCTACCCCTCTACAGGCATGCTGGTCCTCTTCTTTGCCCTGCATGTGTGTGATGAGGTAAAGGACTTAAAATATGTGTGCGTATATATATGGGAAGAAATATACTGTAGTCTCTGTGATACCTGGTATGTTATTGGGGATAAAATCTAATCTTTAAATAGTTAAAGAAGAAACTGTCAGTATAAAGTAATGCATCATATCATGAGGTCTCACTCATGATTAAAATATTAAATATTAAATATATTAAAATGATGTTGAGTAAACTATTCCACACACACAGAAAGTCATCTTCATGTATGCTCTTTTTTTCTTTTCTTTTTCCAAGTCTGTAACACTGTGTTTATTTCCTCTAAATGCCATGCATGGAAAACAGAAACGTTGTAGACAAATGACTAAATTTACACTTCTGTCATCTGCCGTTGTGTGCTTTCAGTGAATAACATTAGCTAAGTCTATTATTCTGCCTTTTGTTCCTCCAGCAAAGGCGTTTAGGCAGAAAAAGATGACTGAGTAAATAATCCACACAATAATCAGCCCAAATGGAGATTAAATCTAGGGGAAATTTTATTCTGTATAATCACCTGACACCACAGACACTGAGAGGCTGCAGGGAATCTACAGTCTGGGCTAGAAAGAAATCAGTCCCAGAGTCTTTCATAATGTTTGCTGCATTTGTCCTACACCAGTGGGTATTGATATTGATTGAACATGGCTTAAAAATACAAAATTCCCCACTTTAAGACCCCAATTTAGACCCCAAATGCCCCACTTTATTAATAGCCAGGAATCTTAGGTAGAATACAAAAATTAAACCATATACTGATAATATATTTTTACCAGCTGCCCTTGCTCACTCAATCAAGCTCTTATTTCTGAATCAGTTGAAGTCTGTATGATTTGACCTGTTCTCTGTTTTGGTCCAGGTGAATGTATTCGGCTTTGGGGCTGACAGCCGGGGCAACTGGCACCACTATTGGGAACAGAACCGTTATTCTGGAGAATTCCGGAAAACAGGAGTCCATGATGCGGATTATGAGGCCCAGATCATAGAGCGCCTGGCCAAAGCTGGCAAGATCACAGTCTTTCCTGGGAAGTGACACTCTGTGTAGCAAAGTGTGGAGGGAAGGAGCCACTGATGAACCAACCACACAAACCCGGCACCTGATTTCTTTTCTACCCCAACCTGGAAGAGGAACTGAATAAATGTGGACCATTGATATTGGCATTCAGCTTTTCCAGTACAAGAATTTTTATAATAATCCAGAAACATCACACGAGAAAGTATCCCACTGTCCTTGCTGGTTGTCTATCAGCTTCTTGTGTGTGCTCAGCCAGTGATCAACGTAATATAAGTGCAATGACTGTATGGTTTATGAGATGATTACTGGCTTGAGCAGAACCACTGATTAACTGTGTGTTAATCATGCTACCCTGCATGATCACTGCAAGTGCCAGTTTACATGCTCTTACAGAAACCGGAGCATTTTTATGTTGTATTATATCTTTTATGGTTCACTTTTATCATGTTGACTCTGCATCACTGTGCTCTCACAGCCATTTGAACAGATGTTAATCACTGTCATCAATTATTTTAATGAGTAATTACCACAAACAGCTGATTGTAAAGTGAAACGCTCAGCGCCTTCAGATTATCCGTTAATCCAAAATCACTTATTTACTCCTGTGTACCAGTCAGTGTTTTGACGTATATTTGTAAAGCACATTTTAAGCAGTGTTACACGTTTTTGTATTGTCTGCAGTGGTAGAGCTGAAATGTCTAAATTTATTAGAGCCAATGTGTTTAATGACAAAGATAATGAAGTCTTATCTGCGCTCCAGGAACAAAAATGTATTTTCTATGTCCACTGAGGAAGTTATAGCTAGATGGTTTGGAACCGGTGGCATCAGTTGTGTGCCACATTACTTGAGGTTAATTGGGAGTAAACCGTGTTTCAGCGCAGTTAGATGTTTATGACATTCATAGCAAAATATTACTTCAAATAGATTTGTAAATTTATTTTTTTAGTTTATTTTTTAAGTCACTCTTTATTTGTCACCATCTGTTGTGTGTAGATCAGTGCTCGCTGGAAAAAAGTTTCAGGGTGCTCCGTGCTTCCTGCTTTGGCTTTGTTCTTGGTTTTATATTCAGGTACAGTAAACCCAAAAAAAAAAAAAAAAAAAAGTAGACCTAAACAGATGCTTGCGTGCCTTGTCCTTGCTGTGGAGACATCCTCCTTGCAGTGAAACAAAAAATTGTAAAAAAGTGTAGTCACAGACTGTCTTCTTACTGTGCATTTTAGCTCATCTGCTCTCCATCACACACACCAACACCTGTCATATAATTTTAACAAGCAACTGTGCATTTTTTTTTTTTTATTCATACACACACACATTTTGATGTATTGGCTTTGTGATCTCACTGCCATCAAACCTCCTACACTCCCTTCTCTAAAATCTGTTCACTGCTGAGCACCGTGCCTTCAGGACCATTCAGAAGCACAGTCCTCTCACCTCTCTGTTCCTAACCGAAACCGTCATTGTGGCTGATTATTATTGCTGAAACCCTGACAATAGACCCTTGCAAAACCATACAATGCATTAACCTCCTGAGACCCGTATGCTACTGTTGTGTACATTACAATTTCTACTGACTGTTTCTCTTAATTCATAGCTGATAACTATACATTTAATCAGTGTTTTCAAGGAAGCAGTTTGGCAAAAGAATTATACCTAACAGTCCTCATATAAGGTTGGTACAATAAATATATATAGACAATGAAGTATGAGAAAATGTTATGTCCTCATATGAGGACATTCGGGTCTCAAGAGGTTAATATAAGTAGGGATAGTACATTTATCGGGTTGAGGCACAAGTGTTAACGTAATGTTGACAACCGATTTATTAATACGCAGATGTTTACTCCCTTCCTCTTGGTGGAAATATTCCTTTAAAACGATGTGCAATTTATCACCAAAGAGTCGCATGAAAAGAAAAAAGAATGCCTCAAAGGCCAAAAGCCTGTCCAACAAACACTAAAAAAGCAAATGCTTGTTAGATTATGAGGGTTTTGTATAGTACACTTTGTAGTTTGTTCCCTTCATCCCAAAATGATGACTTTTACATTTCTGGTCTGACAAAGAAATATAATCCCGCTGTTGCATTATTGTGCACATTCAACTCAAAATAGTCTGGCTTGTTTGGAGTATTTAAACACCCCTGTCTCATTTTCTTCATGTCCATCAACCTTCCAGATCTGTGCCTGGCAACTTCACTGAGGAGTTTCCCTTCTTTTCACTGTTGGAGTTAGTGTTAGTGATGCAGCTAGTTTGGAAGACTGAGGTTTTGTATTATGGATCTTTGTGATTTTGGGGAGTGAAATCCCTGCTGTCCTAACGTTTATACTGACCTGACTCCATCCTGTGTTTGACCCTAAGCCTTTCAAATGAACCACTGAAAACACACACTGTACATATCCTCCTGGTGTTTTATTGCGCTTCTTAATAGAACGCCAACTCGTTAATGGTGTAGTGACAGTTATCAGGTCAGTGCTTTCTCTCTTTCCTTTTCCAACCTCCTCATGTGTATGTGTAATTATGGACTGTTTTTATCTTATGCTATTGTAACAAATAAATGCATACAATAAACAGTCAGTCTACCTGTCTGATAATGTAGTACATGGACAGTAGGTTTGATAAAATGATGTCAATTTTCTAAATGATATGCTGCTATGAGTGATAAAAATGCAACAGTAATCGACAACATTAATCCCTTTTATTCCAGTATGCAAAATGTTTTCAGCTTTAGCAGGCTAACTCCAGACCATTTGCAATTACAAGTGAGTAAAGGTGATTCCACAGGATAAGAAACAAATCAGTCAGTTATTTTAATCCAGTATGTATTACTATGATATAATCAATGAAAAGCTGGGTCAAACATATGAAATACAAGTCATGGGGCATTACTAATTGGAACCATTAGAAGAACAACTCCCCAGGAGTAGAAACAAAGTGAGATTATTATTTAATGGCACAGAAATACACAGATTATATTTGCAGTGATTTTTGTGCAAGGGTCACAAGAGCGCTTCACTATCTTCTTGTGGCAATCACTGTATAAGAATGTTTAAGAACACCCCTTTAGTACTTATAACATCTAGGGGTAGAGCTGACTGGACGGTGCAATAATCTTTTAAAGTGCCATCTTGTTTTCAGTACTTTCCTTGCACGCAGAAAGAGGGTGCCAATTTTTGAGATGCAAATTGAGAACGTTCTATGAATTTCAGCAGACAGCACTGCATTACTCTACAGTCATGATAGAGGAAGTTTACACATTCTACTTGAACCATCAGAAGTATCAGTTTTTCCCCAGTTTGAGTTGGGCAAATGCGTTTGCCAGCTTCAGAGCCTCCTGGACGCATTGCGTGTTTCTGCCTGTGGCCTGAGCAGACATGTCTTTCCCACCTCCTTTTCCATCCAGCAGAGGGCACACTTCCTGAACCCACTCATTGGCTTTCAAGCCCTGATTTGCAACCTCCTGTACAAAAAATAGGAGTAATTTAATACACCATTTATATATGCTTACTATAATATAATTAGAAGATTCTATTAAAATAATCTTTTGTTATATTGAAAATAACAAATGCTTATACATTGGAGTTTTAGACATGCACATAATACTGAACATAATATTGTCCTATTCTGCAAGCTGTCACTGTTTTGATTAAAAAACATGACACTTTTTTTTTTTAATTGAAGGAACATGTAAAAAGGCACAGATGCAAACTAATCCAGTTACATCATCAGTGGATAGCTATCAAACTGTGATATCAGTTGACTAGTGTATACATAAACAGGAAGAGGGTGAGGGGGGGAAAGGCCCCGACAGTAAAAGTTTTCAGGTCTGATCTAATAAATGATAAACCATTACTGTGAAAGGCTTTTAGACTGCTGGTTGGGGTAGTTTACCTGTGGCACTTGGCAGAGGCAGATAATCTTGCTAGCTTCACTGTCAACAGCAAAAAGCATAGCAGCAGTCTGAGGGGACTGAGTCTTCAGCAGCTTCAATGACTCATTCAGAGCCTAAATGTTCAGAGAGAGGAACATCATAATTCTTTCCAGAATTTGTAATTTGTTCAGGTACAAATAAGGACATACAGTACCTTTGCACTAGCTCCACTCTCCATCTCCATAACAAGAAGAGGCTGGTTGGGGTTGCTTTCAATGATCTCTTTGGTCTTCTCAAGAACCTAAAGAAAGCAAAGAGGGTTAAGAGTTTTATCTAAGGCTCCAACAATTATAGATAGGTGGTGCTAAAATTAAAATATTCAAGCTCAGTTATTGATGCAGAGCAACACCATAGTACTGTAGAGTACTCCACCATGGTAATCATCTCCAACAGAAAAACAATCAATGAATCAATTTACAACCCTCAAAACAGCCTAAATTTGATTACAACCCAGATTGTGAACTTGTAGTGTTTGGACATGTGGCTTCTGACTTCCACACCATCATTCAAAGAACTGGAGAGCTTAATTTCTCCTTCCTCTTCAATGAATAAATAGATAAGATCAGGAAGAGAAAAAAGCTTTAGACAATAACCTTAAAAAGCATCATGAGGACTTCTATTTTTCTAGCAATTGCCTGGCTCCAATATTACGCTCTCAAACACTGTTAAGATGTCCGCAATTACAGTGGCAGCAAATTCAGAGCCACACACCCAAAATTTAAACACAGCTTAAGGGCACTTTCACACCTACTCGATCATTTGCAAACTAACAAAACTCACCACCTGTACCCTGATTTGTTTACCTCAGGTATGACTTGGATTCTCACTTCACATAAATGAACAAAAACAAACAAAAAAAACAAGAAGGCTGAACGGGAATGTTACATGTAGGGTGAGTACACCATCCTCTCTCTGGTTAGAGTGCATGTGTTTATGTTCCGGGTTTCACTTTAATTTAATTTAATTAGCTGTTAGCAGATTTTTTTTTTTTTAGTCTTGGCACGAAACTGTTCCATAGACTGATCAAGGCCCATGTCCGTGATACACTCATTAAATGGTGTTTTGAAAAGTTGTTCAGAAATATGTCAGTCAGAGCAAATTTCAATGATACATTTTGCCTCATCTCTGGTCCAAGTCAAACAGTGATTCATGCTGTAAGCCATCAGTAAAACAAACAAGCTGTTTAAACTAACCCTGTTCTCATCCTGTATTCCTATATAAGACTAAAAACAAGCTACATTAGATGTGGAAAACACCCCAAAGTATTGCTTTGGTCCACACTTGTATATGCTGCTCTGAGCTCACATGCCTAAAAAAAACTGCAACGATCCAGCACAGTTCAATTCAAACAGACTAAATGTTGCACATGTAAAAGCACGTTAAAAGGTCAACCCAAATTAGAGGTCCAACACAATGCCCTTCATGTAATGCAAACCAGGCTTCTTCTCTGCAGCTCACACTGTGCTTCATGTGTTTATTATGCTCAAGTGTGTTCCTCTCACCCTCTTCTGCACGTCAGCCTTGCTGCTGCGGTCCAGGTCATCCATGATCTTCTTCAATCCCTTCAGATTCTCTCTCATATCGTCTTTCTGCCACTGGGAGATCACTGCAGTTCCTAGTGACTGAAACGTCACAAATATACATTAAAAAGGGCACGATGCATTAAATTTTGTGGGGAAGTGTAAAGATGCGAGTTGGCGTTGAAGCTCACCTCATTCAGGTCTGCTATTTCTTTCTGGATGTCTTTATTGGGAGCAGTCTGAACTTTCACCTTCTCAGCCATGGCTGACAAGGCCTGACGCAGAGCATCGGCTTTCCTCTGGGCCTGTTAACACATGACATGGCTTTCATATTATTCTTTAAATAAATTATGTTTTATTATATTATTCATCATGCTTAGTAAATCTTAGTAAAAGTGTAGGCTACTTACAACATAAAAATAACCTCAGACCAGTGTGAAATAGTGGCTAAAAGTACGATAATGTGTAATAAATGTGTGATTATTGAGCAATCACCTTCTGAGCCTCTGCTCCAGTCACAGCCACGATTCGCCTGATCCCCTTAGCGATGGCCTCCTCGGACACGATCGCAAACTGGCCAGCATGACTCGAGTTCTGGAGATGCCTGGGATAACAAGCATGAGTCAAGGCTGAGCTCTTTAACTCTGTTGGGAGCAGGTCAACCTAACCAGGACTGTGAGAAGGTCAACCTAACCAGGACTGGAAGCTCACGGACACCACAACGCTTGTTACACAAACTTATCATTGTAGCAGTGCACTTATCACTTGAGAAAACGCTCAACTCTCTCTCTCTGAGTCAAAGTAATGAAAGTACATTCTTCCCTTGATATATAATGCACAATGTCTAAAAGTTTGTGGACACTTGATCATCACTCCCATATACGTGTCTGTTACACAATGGTATAAAATGTTTTTGTATGCTAAAAGGAAGCACATGTTGTAGCATGACAATGTGTAGCAAGGTTGAATGAAGCAAACAACCATAGTCATGCTCCAAATCCTAGTGGAACCTCATCCCAGAATAGTGGAGTTTAATAAAGCAGCAAAGAGGGGATTCAATTTGAAAATAGTGTTTGTGTGGTTTCAGTATCAGAATCTTGAATATCATAGCAACAACTTATGTACACGTTAGCTAGCATAGATCCTTCATAAATAGAGTAATGAATGATTATCCTTAAAAGCTCCTATTCAATTGCTATAAGTGATCACAAACAGAGCAACGATCATTTAACAAATTACATAAAAAAGTGGCCTTTTTTTTTTTTTTTTTTTAAATATTTCTTTGTTTATGCAGAAAAATGTTAACAAATTACACCCAAAACCCCAATCTTTGTATTCAGAATACATCATACAAGAGGAGTTTACTAACTAAAACTCAGCTTGTGAGTGCAGGAGTACTTTAAACTTACGTTCCACCACAGAACTCGATGGAGGTAAGAGAGCCAGCAGTGCTGTTCGGGTCAGCCAATAGATCCTCCACAGGGATGCCGATGGACACAACTCTCACAGGGTCTGGGTACGTCTCATCAAAGACAGCACGCAGGCCCTGGATGGCCTTGGCAGCTGCAAGTGAGGCGTCCTTGGCGTACACTGGCTATAATGAAGGAAATACAATGGATGTCGATTATGATGCATTTCAATAAATCTGGCTACTACAAGTATGGTATTAAATCAAGACACATCCTGAGCACCAAAGATCATACAGAAAACAAAAGGAACTTTAGCTTCGAAAAGTAACATTGCTTTTAAAGTTATGTAAAAAGCTCATTCTAACAGAACCTCTTACTACATTACCTTGGCATCCTTTATCATAGCTTGGGCGATTTCCTCAGTGCGGCGCACCTCCTGCGTGCTCATAGCTCCCTTGGCAGTAAAGTCAAAGCGAAGGCGGTCCGGTGCCACAAGAGAACCGCGCTGATCTGCTTCACCAAGCACTGACCTTAAGGCAAAGTTCAGGATGTGGGTGGAAGTGTGGTTACTCATGATGGGCCTCCGGCGAGCCTGAAGGAGCCCAAAAGAATAGAAGGTGCATTTTTAATAGGACATTAGAAAGGAGAACAGGAGAAAACCTAAACACAAAACACAGGAACTTCTATCCCCAGAAATCTGGAACACTGGTCCAGTTGGGTGGGTTTTAGTACCTGTTTAACCACCAACTGTACATCAGGGTGGGGCTAATAACACTGTGCTACTGACTGATTGTGAGTCCTGAATCCCACATCATGTGGCAACATGCACACAGAATAAAGAGTAAAATTATCTGCTTTGTTGCTGCTATTTGAGCAGTTAAATTCAACATTTTGCATTTCTTAACCTGGAAAATAAAGAAACTCCCCTTGAGACAAGTAAACTAGCATTTTAAATGTTTTCATAATATCCTTGCTATATTATATTGTAAAATATTTGTTACTTTGACTGTTAAAATCCAAACAGTGTTACTCTGAGCACTTCCTGTGTTGAATTTAAGGGTTTAATGGTTTCTATGTGGACCAATTCTCTTTTTGAATATGCAGAGTATAAAAAGCTCAGCGGGTTTCAAGAGACACACTATATAAAAATAAAACTTCAATCAGAAGTCCCAGAAGTCGTGTTTACACATCCAAAGGTAAAGATATAAATCTTTTTCTAAAACAATGATCAAAGCTATGGAAATAAATGAAGAATAAAGTAAATTATTAGACTAAATAAGATCTCTTACCTCGTCGACATGCATAGTGAGACGGTCTCCAACCTTCAGCGAGCCATAAACAGTTCCAACGTGCAGCACGTAGCCTCCACGCACCTGAGTATTCTTCACTGTGAACTCCATCCTCTGAGATGCACATTTAATATACAATCAACATGCATAATATATCAACGGCTGGATTAAAGGATCAATAGATCTTTTTATCTTCCTCTTTCCCCAAGTTTCTTACATCTTCTGTAGAGTCGTTCTCACGCAGCATGTATCCCTCATCGAAGGTCTGACCTCCCTGCTCGGCATAGAAAGATGTCTGGTCGAGCACCACGCCACACTCCTGCCCTGTGCTCACTTCATCCACAAACGCACGCTCACGCCTGAGAGCAAGCACCGTACCTACAGCTTTCACAAACTCTGCATGCACACACACACACACACATACATACACTGGTTACAACATGACCATACATCAGTCTTTGTGTTCTGCGTGTATGATGTTAGTTACCATAGCTGCCGTTGTCATCAGATGTATAGCTGTATTTTGGTGTGTCATCTGTGGCAGGGATTCCTTTGTTCCTCAGCTCCTCAATGGCATAAATATCCAGCATGATGTGATCCTCATCTCCAGCACCTTTGCCTTGGGACTTCAACTAACACACAAAGGTGCGAGAGCCCACGTAAACTACTTACTTAATCATGCAGTGCTAACAGACTGTCTCTGGCTGTGGTTACTATGTGAATGCACATCTGTATCATCTGCTGCTTAATCTGTACAGATGTGTGTGTGTGTGTATAGAGAGGCCACAGAAACTACCTAATTCAGATCCCATATGTTTACAAGAGATAATGATAGTAGTTCTCATTTGACTGTAAACATCACTGGTCCAGTCATCTTCAGCTTACCCACCTGAGCAGCTTTCTTCTCCTCCTCAAATGCAGCTAGATCCACTCCCATGCCTTTCTCCTCTGCAATGAGGACAGTCAGGTCCAGAGGGAAACCATAGGTATCATATAGCAGCCAGGCAGTGTCCCCTGAACAGGATGAAAGAGTATGAATAAAATACCAGCTCTCTGCTGACTCATGTGTAAGCACATGTAGACAGATGATCTCTGATTTCAATCTGAATTGATTAGTCATGTCTAGTTTGCTATGCCATGTAGTGATCTAAGCACTACATTGTGTTGTTCTGTACACAACATGCAGACAGCCAGCCAGAAAATAGACCAAGAAATGATCTCCCACATAACTTTGGTAAAATATATTTAAGTTTTTTCCAAAGAAAAGATGACAAAGTGTATTACTTGCAGAGAAAGTCCATTTTGATCAAAACCTTGACCTTCCAGTAGGTTTTCTAGACCATTGCACATACAGTATGGGAAACCAGCACTCATTTGTTTTTGCTACGAAATAAACATCCAGTGCATATATCAACTGCAAAATGACATTATATATTTTTTTTGTTTGTTGTTAAAGTCTAAAGTATTTCTACATTGGAACACAGTACTGATATGGGGAAAAGTGGATACCACTTTATTAGATAACTGCATTGGTATTAGGAACACGTGTACCTACTCAAAGTGCTTGGTTAGTGTACATTTTGAAATATTCTGAATAATCCTTTTTTCGCTAATTAATCTTTTTCCCCTTCCATATTCATGTTTGGTTTTTGTTATTTATTATACTTCCAGTGCATAAATAATTTCACTCATAGTAATTACATAATAATCAACAGTAGTCAACTTTTATTATTTACATTGACAATTAATTGATACTAAACCACAGGCAATCACAGTGGTAAATGTATTAGTCAGTGTTGATTCTGTGTACGTGCCCATAAAAATGGCTAAAGATTGGCAAATCTAAGTGGAATAGGACTAATACTAAAATGGGGATATAAAAAACACAAGCTTTATACACAATTAAAAGAGATTAGAGACACCAACCTGGAAGAGTCTTGCTGTCTCCAAGGTTTTGGATCTTTCTGTCCAGGATGCGCCGCCCTCTGCTGAGAGTCTTAAGAAACTGCATTTCCTCTTCATTAATCACATCCTTCACTGATTCGGGGTCTTTCTTCAGCTCAGGGAAAGCATCACCCTGTGTGCAGAGATTTATATTATTGGATTGGATATTGCATTATTAAGTTATTGGGTGGCAGCAATTAATTAAAAACAGATAAATATAAATAACAATAATAATAAAGATCCTTATTTCAACCACATAATGACAATCAGGAAATCAAAGAATGAAAAATGAAGAGTTGCACTAAACCAGTCATTCAAACGTAATAGCTTTCTCTCTGATCAATTAGAGATGATTATTCTCACCAGTGACTGCACCACAACGTCCACCAGAGAGGCAAAGAAGCCCTTTTGAGCCCCTAGCTTCTCATGTGCGTACCGTACTGCACGTCGCAGGATCCTTCTCAACACATATCTACACACACAGGACAGCTGTAATACAGTCGCAAACTATGCAATACACAACAAGTACTACTACTAAGGTCTTGTCCATAATCTCACCCCCTTCCAGTGTTGTCGGGTCGACCGCCGTCAGACAGAGCTATAGTGATGGTGCGGGCATGATCTGCTAAGACACGATATGCCATGTCAATACCATCTTTGTCTTCTGCTGCAACTTTGCCAGTGTAAGGCCTGGCTCCTGTGCCCTGGCGACCAAAACCAAGCATGCATGTTAGATTAAGGAAAATACAACAGCTACTTATAAAGAGGTCTTATAGATGTGCTTCTACCTTCTGGATAGCTTTAAAGTAAGGAACAAAGAGGTCTGTGTCATAGTTTGACATCTTGTTCTGCAAGACAGAGACAAGTCGCTCCAGTCCCATTCCGGTATCAATACTCTTCTTAGGAAGAGGCTTCAGTTCGGTTGCAGACTCTCTGCATACACCATACAAAAGGTTAGAATAAATTAGTTTGTGCATCCACATGCATGTGTACCCAAAGCCACAGTGCCTTTATATTACCTGTTAAACTGGATAAACACCAGATTCCAGATCTCCAGCACATTAGGGTCATCCATGTTGACGAGGTGTGAAGCGTCTCTGCCTCCGATGCGGTCATAATGGATCTCACTGCAGGGTCCACAGGGACCAGTGTCTCCCATCTCCCAGAAATTGTCCTTCATATTACCTGGCAAGATACGCTCCTCTGCCACCCTGGACATAACATAGATCATGAGCATGAAGGGTTATTCATAGCATTACATAGACACACATATTTGAAGTGTGTGGTACATCTGATCCCTATTCACCAGATGAGAATCAGATCATATTGTTAGTGCTGTCAGAATTCACAATGGACCATTGTGACCATTTCCTGAGAGTTCACAAATTTATGAAAACAGAAACAAGCTCTTTGGTGCTTCTATATTTTTCTTCAGTTGTGTATAAATAATGGATGCCTTATTTTGAACAATCAACATAGTAATGAACAAGTGTTCACCACCTCAGGAACACATGCTCCGAGTATGCATCATCTACAGACCTGTGACGGGTGAAAAAAGCAGGTTTTGAGAGCTATTATGTCCCTCCACAAAGGTGTCTGGAAGACAAGTAGTCTCATTAACGAGAGAAAGAAAAATAATCTATTCGTATCGACTTTGCAATGCTTAAGTTTTCATTTGCTGTGGAGGTTTGAGCAGAATGTATGATCTGCCATCTTGATGCAGCAGATGCAACAATAACTACAGAACACTACAAACATCTGCTGCAATCTGGTAATTTCACATGTTTTAATTGGTTTGGATAAAGAGAGACAAGCTTTTCAAAATCAGGAACATGCAAGTATGTTACAAAGCTGAGCAAAATAAAGCAAAATGCAGTCATACTGCTCATACTAACAGCTGCAAGCCAGACTCAGATATCTTATGTTATCTTATTGAACATAAGAGTTTAAGGCACTGACCCTAGACTGAACATCAGTGGGTTGTGCTGGACAAACAAGTCTGATCATAGAGGCCCCACCTCACAAATTACGAGACCTAAATTTTGCTATTAATGCATTACTCCCAGATACCACAGCACACTTTTAGAGGTCTTGTGGAGTAAATGCCTCGACACCTGGTGTGGCAACACGGTGAGGACCTACACATATTAGGCAGGTGGTTTTAATGTTATGGCTGATGGATGAACAGATGAGTGTAGATAAGCATACGTTTAGTGTACATGTGTGTACATATTGTTGAGACATTTAATAGTCTGAATAAATACCAGCACCATGGTTACTATAACAAACACTACAAAAACAACAAACCAGGTCATGAACCATCTAAAAGCATCACCACCTAAACCCTAAAGGTAATCCCATATTCTTCTAAGAGCAATTGTCATTTGCCTTTCACCTGGATGAGTCTGGGTGTGCTGCTGAAAGGCTGCAACTTGCTAATTCTATTTGTGAGAAACGTGCTCCATGCAGCCGCGTTTCTTGCATCACATGCTGAGCTTTTCAAGAGTTAATATAAATGTTTGTGTAGGTCAAGATCAAATTGTGAGGGTTGTAAAAAATTATGTGCAAATCACTTAAAAGCAGACATTTCTATATTACAACAGTGCGATTTTTGTGTCTGTTGTGTGCTAAACACTCATACATCCACACTTACCCTAGGTCAAGCCAGATCTGCTTGCACTCATTGTCACACTCAAGGCCTGCTTCAGGATTTCCTTCAAAGTAGGTGAAATACAAGCGCTCAAGTGGGATGCCCAAGTCCTGGGTCAACAGCTCCAATGCCATCTTACAGGCCAATTCCTAAAGATGGAACAGGAGGAAGGAAGAATTCCACAAGACTTTAAATTCAGACCTGCCAACCTTGGAAAATTTTTTTGAGTAGCAACTTACTCAACTTACTTTACTTTTGAGTAGCAAATAAAATAAAAGAGTATAACGTTATGTGCATGATTGTTTGTGTCTAATATCTGCATACTATTTTAACAACTCTTTATGTATTGATCTAAATTCAATTATAAATTAGATCTAATGAACTAAACAGTAACTTCATTTCTGACAACACATACATGTGTTAATTTTCTCAGCAATAATGCAAGACCCTAGACTTCACTATGGTTTTGACTGGCTGATCATATAATAATACATCCCTCATCATTTCTATTTCCCTGCTTTTCACAAAAAAATCTGATGTCCATCAGATGTGATCTACAGGAGCCAGTAACAGTCGAGTCAGAATACGATTGATATTTAAAAAATTACATTCGTTTCGTCATGTTATAGCATGACTGCGTGCTATAAAAGGGATACACAGACGCTCGCGGATATTGATTTCTTGAGACACACCGGACACTTGGGCACATGCCCCAGTAAAGGAGTCTAACGACGCCTGTGGTTCGGCAGGCTTATTAAAATGGATGAAATTCACAATTCTGGCCATTTACCTTTGAAACGTTAAGTCCTCACTTGTAAAAAAAACAGTCACTGTAAGATGAATTGAAGACGGACAGAGACAGATGAAAACCACATTCGTTTTGACGGCTCTCCGCATGTAGCGTTGAGTTTTAAACTGGCGCTATGATTGGTCGAATTATTATTTTCCCAGGTTCCTGCCCAATGCGGTTACACCCATAGGCGCATTGCCTGGTGCGCAAATGCACAGACAGTTGAACTCTAACCCTAAACCTTAAATATATTGTTACATGAGAAACAGTAAAAGAAATACAGTCAGAACAGCAAAGATATTCATATTGCGTTCTTATTTGATCACAATAATACAGACATAGGAACAGTTTCTTCCCTCAGGCAATCCATCTGATGAACACTTGACATACACAGAACATGCAACATTATTCTGACATTATTTATATTTCGATTTGCAAATTTATATTTCAATTTGCACATTTTTCCACTGTACATACAACTGTCTATATTTTATGTGTTCATGTCTTGTCAATGCCATTCTGTTTACACTGTGGAGCTTCTGTACTAGAACAAATTCCACGTATGTGAAAACATACTTGGCAATAAAGATCTTTCTGATTCTGATTCTGAGAATACATTCAGAATTTCATACTCACTACTTTTTTAAATAAATTATGTATTGCTTACTTTAAAATAATCTCCAAAGGACCAGGAGCCCAACATCTCAAAGAAGGTGTGATGGTACACATCTTTGCCCACGTCATCCAGGTCATTATGTTTACCGCCAGCACGGATGCACTTTTGGGTGTTGGCAGCACGCTTCAGTCTGGCCATGGGGTGGGATGGGTCGATTGTGTTTAGGAAGATAGGTTTGAACTATGAAAAGAAAACTTGGTTAAAACAAAAGTTAACAAGTCCAAAAAACAAAAACAACAAAGTAAACATATGTACTTTTACCCCAGAAAGAACTTGCAGACACAACAGACTACAGTTTCAAGTTTCTTTACTTAAAGCTTGTTCATACATGCCAAGATTTTGCATTCAAATACACTAATCTCATAGTAATTATACAGCTTAGGAAACAGTTGACCCCTAATACTACACTGCCTTGGGTGTGGCGGTCTTACCTGGTTCATGCCAGCATTGGCAAAGAGAAGTGTTGGGTCATCCAGGGGAATGGTGGAGGACGAGTGCACATACTCATGCTCATAGCGCCGGAAGAAGTCAATGAACCTCTCACGGATCTGAGCAGCAGTCAGTGAAGTGTCCATGCTTGATCGGTTGTTCAAAGAGGACTAGGAAATCAGAAAACACAGTCACAGCTTATTATAGAGAGAGGTGGGAGGAAAAAAACAACAACTAAATTGTAACAAATTTGAGCCATGCATCCAGGGAGGGAAAATCGTGTTAGACCTGCAGCATAGCACACTGCTACAACTGAAAGCCAAACAACAAAAATACTGACAGGCCAAGAATGCCAAACCCTGCATTTCATTCTTCTTTCTTAACTCTTTCTTCTGTTGCTGCATTTAATGCCGAGCTGAAACAAAGACATAAAAGAGTTCACCCTTGAACACACTTCTCTGATTAAAAAGAGTTCACATTCACCTGCCTTCTCTATTACAATTCAGAAAATAGCTTTGAATTTGAATGTGGATTAAGAGAACCTCATACAAAATGAAAGTGCGCTACGCCTTTCAAAACACCCAAATACTGTCCTTTGGGTGGAAACAAATCCTCACGAGAAGCTCCTCAAGGCAAACAGCTCTAGAACCAGCACATAATTACTACTGGATACTAACCACACATCTCACAACAGCTGAATGAGTGCAATACAAATCTGTACTTTGCTAATGTCTGACTCACCATGATCTTTAGTCGAAATGCAAACCAAGTCAGTTAATTTGAATTTTGGTACACCACACTCAAACATGCAATCAGAAACGTTGTTATGATGTCTAGAAACAAAATTGTACTAATGTGTGTAGTGTTAATGCAGCAACAATGTAAAGCGGCATAGAGAAAATGCGTGACTGGCAAGCTTCCACCTCAAACTGCTGAGCAATTCCACTACTGAATCTGGTAGAGTGATGAAACTCATGATAACTGAGAAGTCACGAGACCCAGATGCACTGGCATAAAACACAAGTCTTGCAAATATATCACTTCTCAATTCCTGCAAATATTGTTTAGATCAACCAGATGGCATTCAGC